>NC_025704.1:7612360-7613207 GCF_000633955.1 Camelina sativa
GTGTATGTATATATAGATTGATGTTTATTGGGTCTCTTCTGTAAAGTTTCCAGCTTTAGGTTTTATGCATACTAGAAGGAGAACGTAACTGATCCATAAGAAAGTGTGTGTGTTAGTGTGTATGTGTATATAAATGGATGTTTTATTGGACTTGAATATTGTCTTGTGCAGTTCTTAGATGTTAATCCAGAACTTGGAAATTCCTATAACGAGGTCATTGCTCCTCAAGATGTTGCTACCTATGGTGGACTCTGTGCCCTGGCAAGTTTTGATCGATCAGAATTGAAGGCATGTATCCTATTTAGCTTTTATTTTACTCTGCCAGTTTGTTCCCAGTGTTTGCTTGTTGCAGCCGCTATGCTTCCTGTCTGGAATATCTAGCAAGTCTGAAAGCGAACTTGCTGCTGGACATCCATCTCCATGACCACGTTGACACGCTGTATGATCAGATAAGGAAGAAGGCACTGATCCAGTACACACTACCATTTGTGTCTGTTGATTTGAGCAGGATGGCTGATGCATTCAAGACTAGTGTCTCTGGTCTAGAGAAGGAACTAGAATCCCTGATCACAGACAACCAGATTCAGGTCCGTTTTGTTTACTGAAAGAACTTTGTATTGTATCACTGTAATTTTAAAATCTTACAGTAGAGCAAACCTTTTCTCCATTCAACATCCAAAGATACTTTAAAGAAGAAATGGATGCTTAATAAAACTTGTGGTAGGTTGAGAAGAAATGGCAGGACACAAGGTTGCGCATGCCACACTGAAAGGCCCGAGTGTTGTCAAGGAATTAGTTATTGGTTTGGCACTTGGTTTAGCTGCTGGTGGTCTCTGGAAGATGCACC
>NC_025704.1:7613475-7631226 GCF_000633955.1 Camelina sativa
GTGTATGTATATATAGATTGATGTTTATTGGGTCTCTTCTGTAAAGTTTCCAGCTTTAGGTTTTATGCATACTAGAAGGAGAACGTAACTGATCCATAAGAAAGTGTGTGTGTTAGTGTGTATGTGTATATAAATGGATGTTTTATTGGACTTGAATATTGTCTTGTGCAGTTCTTAGATGTTAATCCAGAACTTGGAAATTCCTATAACGAGGTCATTGCTCCTCAAGATGTTGCTACCTATGGTGGACTCTGTGCCCTGGCAAGTTTTGATCGATCAGAATTGAAGGCATGTATCCTATTTAGCTTTTATTTTACTCTGCCAGTTTGTTCCCAGTGTTTGCTTGTTGCAGCCGCTATGCTTCCTGTCTGGAATATCTAGCAAGTCTGAAAGCGAACTTGCTGCTGGACATCCATCTCCATGACCACGTTGACACGCTGTATGATCAGATAAGGAAGAAGGCACTGATCCAGTACACACTACCATTTGTGTCTGTTGATTTGAGCAGGATGGCTGATGCATTCAAGACTAGTGTCTCTGGTCTAGAGAAGGAACTAGAATCCCTGATCACAGACAACCAGATTCAGGTCCGTTTTGTTTACTGAAAGAACTTTGTATTGTATCACTGTAATTTTAAAATCTTACAGTAGAGCAAACCTTTTCTCCATTCAACATCCAAAGATACTTTAAAGAAGAAATGGATGCTTAATAAAACTTGTGGTAGGTTGAGAAGAAATGGCAGGACACAAGGTTGCGCATGCCACACTGAAAGGCCCGAGTGTTGTCAAGGAATTAGTTATTGGTTTGGCACTTGGTTTAGCTGCTGGTGGTCTCTGGAAGATGCACCATTGGAATGAGCAGAGGAAAACCAGATCTTTCTATGATTTGCTTGAGAGAGGTGAGATCAGTGTTGTCGCCGCTGAAGAGTGAATGAGACTGCCTCTACTCGCTCTCACTCTTATTGTTGTTGGCTCGATTTTTCTTGACTTTTCCTTCATTAGGATGAGTATTGAGATGGCTGCAAAGTTTTTCTTGACTTTTCCTTCATTAGGATGGCTGCAAAGTTTCAACGTTCAAATACTAATAAGAATACTGAGATGTTTATAATTACATACAAATATTTTCTTATCATTCCTAATATGTATAATAAAAATACTAATGATAATTAAAAGAAAATATAGAAAGATGTTTTGAGATTTTCACATATCTCTATCAATTTTGACCTAATTAGCATAACTTATGCAAAATTTGTAACTTTGTAATTTTCTTATATTTTTAATGTTAATGTTATATGTTTTATTTAAATTAAAACTTTAATATGTTTTTACATATTTATTTAAATAATTATTTTTTAAAATTAAAAATACTATGAAGGACCATTCTGAAAAACACCAATGCTATATAAAACTTAAGAAACTCTCAAAATAGGAATAAAATAATTGAAGGACCAAATTTCTGTCCCAACCAATGCACATGCCCTAACAAAAGTCTCTTTAAGTGACCTCCAAACTATGGATACTTTACAAAACAACCCTCAAACTATAGTGTTTGGTTTATCAGTTTTCAATAGTTTGACAGTAATCTTGCAAATATTGGTTATTTTGAGGGTTGTTTTGTTTTGTTTTTATTTTTAATTTCAACTATAAAAAGTGAAAACGACACTGAATCCGAATAAAAACTTTATTTTTTATTTTTGGGAGTTTTTTTTTTTTTTGGTAACTGACTTTTGGAGGTGTAAATTAGTTCACTACGAATCAAAAATAAAATACAAACTCTTGCTATAATAATTTAATAGTGGTATGTTTCCTTCTTGATTAAGCAAAACAAGGTGGTTAAGTCACAAACGTTGCTTTCACCTACGAAAGAGATTGATTGTGTACAAATTCATTGACCATGTCTTTTGGTTATAAATGCGTTCGCCACCCCAAAAATAGAAACCAATATCTCTTTTTAGTAATACTATTTTTACAACGGTAAAAGACAACTTTTTTATGTATTAGAGAAATTTTTATGTCATTTTTCTCCGGTCATTGACTAATTTCAATTGAAGTCTGTCTTTCCACATGTTCTTTTGCAGTTAATTTTGCGTTACAATTGTGTTGGCAAATTGACAAACAGCAAATGGGCATATCATCAATGTAGCTAGTCCAGATAAAGTAGTGGAGACAACCGATCTCTCACCTTTGTGTGGGCATATATAGCTAGCACAAGAAGTTAGGGTATGTTTATCGGAGGGTTGTAAGGGGGTTGTAAGAGTTTTGTTGGGTTAAAATTAAATCAAAAGAAAAGAAAATAAGGAAGAGGCTCTCTTATATAAGATACTGAAATCGATCATAAGAGACTGGTACGTGTCCATTTTTCGTTGGCCAAGAGAATAATAGAAAAGGGATAAAAAAAAAATTGCCGACAAACAATTCTTTCTCTCTTTCTCCCTTTCTCTCCCGATCAATTTCTTTCTTTCTCTCCCGATCAAAGTCTCGATCCGACAAAGGAAGATCTGCTTTAATCGGAGGTTATAGAATCAGTAAAGTCCATGGTCGGAGGCGATTTGAATCGGCGTAGATCTTATCGGAGTAATATCTTTGAAATGGGTTCCGTTTCTCTGCATCTCTAGCTTCGCTCTCGGAGCAATCTTCACCTCCAGGTTCTCAAAGTTTCCTCTGTTATCTTTGTTTCCTTCTCTACTAGTAATAATATTCAGACTTTGTTTATACTTCTTCTTGTTCTGCCTTTCTTTTTTTGTTTCTGTTTGGGTTTTCTCTTAATGGGTTTGTTTCAATTTGTGAATTTTTTTTTCAGGTCATGTGTCAGATTCCGGAAGTCAGCTAATCGCACAGCACCGTCGTGATCATGAACTTCAGAGTTCAGATTGTGTCAGACGATTGTGCGCATAATAATAAAGTATGCTTCTTTATTCTATCTAGTCTGAGGCTTTTGTTAAATCAGTGCTCGATAAAACCAAGAGTTACACTAGATAGATTATAAAAGAATCTGACTTTGGTAGCTCAATTTGGAAATTCATAGTTTTCAAGTGTTTTAAGGAATGATTTTAGCTCTGAATTTTTGAAGATATGTTGCGATGATTGATTGTGTTTGGACTTTGTTTGCAAAGAGATTTGGGTTCTATTCAGGCTCAGGCCAACGAAATAATTTGATCAATGGGTGAGGTATGTACACTTCTTATACATATGGCTTCTTCTTCTTCTTCTTCTTCTTCTAATTATTAACCAGTAAGCTTTTTCTTTTTTGCATTACAAAATGAGAAATTATGTCACCTCCAACTGGATGAATCTTGGGTCACTTCCAACTCTGTGGTCTTCCCTTCCACTGAGAAGACTCTTTATCTGGAACATTTTACTTAATTATGTATCTTTTCTTATTTGTAGTTGGTCTTTAAAACCTTTTAACTTATCTAGATGTGTGAAAATGGCAATCCTGATACACTTGTGATTGATGAAAATGGTTTGTTACATTATATTATTGGGATGATGATGGACAAAATCTTATCTTTTTGTGTGTTTTGGTTTTTCAAGAAGGTGTGATACCATCATTAAGCGATTTGGTCTGCTACAAGAAGGTGTGATGCCATCATTAGTATCAATCTCAGTGAACGGGAGTGCACGAGGTAGAGAGAAGTCTCAGAAGCTTTTAATGTTGTTTAGGGAACAACGTCAGCAACGGGACCAGCCATCTCCAAACATAGATGAGTTGCCACAAAAGGAACCTCCCCGGAAATCTCTCTCAGTACCGATGTCTTTCCATGGATCAACAACTCCTGCCTCACCTTCAGTTGAAGGTTTTGAACCGAGAGTCTTGTCGAAATCCATGTCGAGAAGAAAGTCTTTGGCTAGACCATTCAGCTTCTTCTGGAAGAAAAGCTACTCGATTCGCCAGTGAGAAAGAAAAAAATATCACATATTCAAACAACCTTTGTATGTAAAAGCTTTGTTTTTTTTTTTGGTTTTCTTACAAGTTACAGAAGTTATATCATAGAGAAAGAAGATATGTACAGGCCCCATTGTGATTATACTCGATTTTTGCTGTTACTATGTATATCAAGTAAATATAAATAAAACAAAACCCCAATTTTAACATCATTACGCATGAACATTCTAGCTTCTTATGCTTTTATGATGTTTATCCAAAGACAAAAAAAGGTTCACTAGAGTTAATAAATGGATCTTCAACTTAGGTTACATAGAATATGAAAATGAATACAAGAAGTTGTAATATGTATTAATGTTTTTATTAAGTTTTGTATATTTGAAAATTAATTAAAATACATTATTTTCTAATTTTATAAAATCTTAAATGTTTACATATTTATATCACTTCTATTCTAATTAAAATTTTAAAATTTAAAAAAAACAATATTTTCAAAAATAAGAAACCCAAAATAAGAACCTACTAATAAATGAGAAAATTTTAAAAAAGAGATCATGGGTTATTATATTTTTAAAAACATACAATTAATTCATATAAAATTTAACAACCCCTCTACTAAGAGACTACCTATAAACTTGGTCTTACGTCGAGATCACAAAAATCTCCACTTTCCAACTTCAGCAATACAAGAGTTTCCAATACAACTCTTGGAAATAATAATGTTTATTTTTTCATATGTTAACATCGGGCACAATTAATTTGTAACATATGTGAATCTACAGAACGACAAATTTAAACGTTACTGTAACATACAAAATGCTAACATCTATACTGTTATTTTCGAATGATAAGTTTGATTTTTGTTTTGCTATATCCCCATAGAACGGTCACGCCTAACTCTACTAGACTAGTAACTTTAACTTGAATACTACTCAGTCTACTCCAAACGACATAAAAACATGTTTCCTTCTTGAATATATTTTTAACCTAATGTATATTTCTAAAAATCCAAACCGAGTAAAAACAAACAAACCTCAAACCAATCCAACCGTTTTGTTACATATATGTGGATTAGGGAATACATATTCATTGACCATTGTCCATTTGATACATTCAATAAATATATTAGAATCAATGTGATTCGTAATCTTGTGGAACGGTGAAAGATGTTTAAGAAATTATTGTCTCATCCATATTCTTAGCAATCTCCTTAAGCACAAGCTTAGAAACTTTCCCCGTCGAAGTCTTAGGCAACTCATCCCTAAACAAAACCGTTTTAGGAACCATAAACCTAGACATCTTCTTCCTACAATACTCTATCAACTCCTCCTCCGTCGGTTCCACACTCAACCCTTCTTTCAGACTCACAAACGCACACGGCGTCTCTCCCCAAAACTCATCAGGTCTAGCCACCACCGCCACCTCACTCACCGCCAGATTCGTATACAAAACCGCTTCCACCTCAACACTACTCACATTCTCTCCTCCTGATATGATTATATCTTTCGACCTATCCTTAATCTCTAAATAACCATCCGAGTGAATCACACCAACATCTCCGGTGTAAAACCACCCGTCCCTCAGAGCTTTCTCTGTTCCGATCGGATCTTTTAAGTAACCAAGCATGATCGAGCTTCCTTTCATCACTATTTCTCCCATAGCTTTTCCGTTCCTCTCGACGCTTCGACCCGATTCAGGATCCACCACGTCTATTTCGGTAAACCCGACGGTTCTCACTCCTTGCCGTGCCTTCAACCTCGCTCGATCACTCGCCGGTAAACGATTCCACTGTGGCTTCCACACGCAGGAGACGACTACACCGGCCGCTTCAGTTAATCCGTAACCGTGACTGATCACGAAACCCATTGACTCGGTGCGGAGGATCACGGCGGCTGGAGGTGGAGCACCGGCGGTTAAAATGTTGACGGGACGTTTTAACGGCTGATGAGATTCCTGAGTCGCAGACAACATGTTGAGCACGACCGGAGCTCCACACATGTGCGTGACGTTGTGATCACGTATCAAACGGTAAGTTAACGACGCTTCGAACTTGCGCAAACAGACGTTAGTTCCTCCGACGGCGGCGATTCCCCATGGATAACACCAACCGTTAGCGTGAAACATCGGTAGAGTCCATAAGTAAACCGGATTTTTCGGTACGGTCCAATCGATTAGAGAGTCAACCGACATTACGAAAATTCCTCTGTGGCAGTGTACCACTCCTTTGGGTACCGAAGTCGTACCGGAAGTGTAATTAAGCACAATCGGATCCCATCCGCTTTCGGGTCGGATCCATTTAAAATTCGGATCACCTCTGTCGACAAGATCATCGTAAGTGTAACTGAACTTGTTGCGATCAGCCACGTCAGCACGACCTCCTCCTTCCTCTTCTTTATCGGCAATGAAGTTAAGAACGGGTGGATTAGTCGTCATCATCGAGATAGCTTCGACGGCGAGACTGCAGAAGAAGACGTCGACGAAAAGAAGCTTACATTCACAGTGGGCGAGAAGAACAGAGACGGTCCGACGAGGCGCGTGTTGATGTTGTTGAGGATTGCACCAGACATGGGAACAGCGAACTGGAGCTCGTACATCGCCGGAGTGTTGGGAGAAAGGACGGAGACGACGTCGGACCTGCCTATTCCGAGGGAAGACAGAGAGAACGCGACGCGGAGACAACGGAGGTTTGTTTCCTGCCACGTGTAAACGGTGTTGCTTCCGTAAACGATGGAGGTACAGTCACCGTACACGATGGCGGCTCTTTCTAAGAAACCTAACGGCGTCAACGGCGGAGAGTTAGCGGCACATGGCTTCATTGCCTCCATCTCTTTCTCTTCTCGAGTGGGGAGTAATCAAAGAATATACAGTCTGGTTATTATTATCTATAGAAGAAAACAAATTAAAGAGTCTCCATGCCATGATGTTCAAGATTACGTGACCATGTTACTAACCGTACCCACAAAGCCGGCTGAAGAATTTAATTCTACTAACGCGACCGTTCCGGGGAGAATTCGCAAAACTCCGTTTCCATCGAAAATTGAATGGAGTTTTTCCGTATTTCGACTATAAGAGCATCATTAGTAGGGGTACTCTCTAAGTTACTCTCAAATTATTTAAACATATAATTAATATTAATTTAAGTGAAGTAACCCTAAGAGTATTTTTGCAAAATCATTCTTTTACTAGAGAACCAAAAAAGGGTTGCTCATTCTTAAACATATTTTACAAGTTTTGTATGTTCTTTAAACTATGTAATGTCAAAGGAAAAGAATGAAAAAAAAAACTGTTTCCCAAGTTTACATGTTGTAGCAGCCTTGGCACTTCACATCCTACATTAAAGTAAACAACAAACGAAACAACAATTAGACAGGTAAATGAAAATCAGACTGGTAAATGGTAGAGAAAGAATCATGCTTTTACGGGTGTTTAGAGATGATCACAGATTGCTTTTGTGAAATCTGTTGTGATTGAGGAGCCTCCTAGATCAACTGTTCTATACTTTCCCTCGGCTATTGTGTTGATGATGGCGCTGTGGATCTGCTCTGCTTGTTTGTTGAGTTTCAGATGCCGCAGCATCATCAATCCACTAAGTAAAGCTGTCGGGTTCGCCAGGTTCTATACAACACCATAAAAGACAAAACATCATACTTTGGATAATTAGCTTAGGATTGAATCAAGTCTTGACTTTCAAACATTGGGCTGATAAATCTAAATCCAATATGTTTGAAACTTGATGTGTAGATCAGACTCGTTAATCCTAAATACTTTATTGGCCAGTTATTAACATCATTCAAGTAACGATGATCCAACCAGAACCGTTCTACAATATAAACTAGACAGTAATCCAATCTACAATGAAAGTCTCAGCATCTGAATGTTCTACCAAGAAAATGAAGAGAAAGAGGTGACAAATCTTCTCTCAGGAGCACAAGTTATATCATACTAAGTTTATAGATAACAGTCAGACTAAACTCACTTAGTTTGTTTCACTACTTTTGATAACGAAAACGCAGAACCATATAAGATTTCTTATCATGGTTTCGAGGCAGAACAATATAGGAAGAAAAACCATTTGTGCTAATCTTTCCTTCTTTCCTTCTCAACAAACACAAACAGAACAACATAAACAAACACTAAACAGTTGGGATCGGTTCTGATCAGAACAACATACATAAACACTAAACACTCTACTAATCTTACACAAACACAAACATAAGATAACAAGAACATAAAAAGCTACTCATTCATAAAAACGATATCATACAATCAGAGTAATTTAACCGTAACCCTCAATCCTCCAAAACAAAATTTCAAAAGCAAGTGAATATCAATTTAATCTCAAAAGCAATGAATCAACGCCTAATAAGTTAAATCGACAGAACACTTTCCTCCGCCGTCAGTTTGTCTTCAGAACCGAAGCGTCATCATCTTAGGGTTACACCGCTTGTTCTTCGCCATCGCCTCTGCTTGCCATCATCATCCTCCATATTTAGCCGGAAAATTCATCAGATTCGGTCTGAATCGATGGAATTTCCCGGTATTCGCAAGAATCGCCACCCAAATCGTCTTTCACCCGACAGATAAGAGAGAGAGACACTCGGAAAGAAACAAAATTGGAGATAAAAAAAATTGCGTTTTATATTTCTTCTGGAACCAATGGCAAAACGCCACGTCGGGTTTCTCAGGGTGTTGCTTCAGTTACTATCAGAAGCAGCGATACTCACTAAAATAGACTCAAAAATGTGTTTAATATTCTGTTTTTGGGGCCCAACAAGAGAGTACTTCTAAGAGTATTCACCACTAATGATGGTCTAAAATACTAGTTTCTGCTTTGCGATGGACAATATTAATTAATTTATAACCGAGAAAAAGATACTAGCAGCAGTCCATGTCTGCTTTCGTGATGCGTCGATGAACCGGCCCAAAACACATGTTTTTCCGACTCTGACGTTGTTTATTGCGACGCAAAGGACTTTTACTCACTAGTGGACAACCCACACAATACAAATCCCTAACTAGATATTTTGGATATAAATTCAAAAAAATAGCTACACTGTTAGTTGGAAATTTATTATCTTCCCTTTCAACCACATCATATAAATGTGGACGTATGTGATGTGACCATACACAACTACGTACTAAAGTACTAAGTCCAATGTTTAAGACTTAAATATAATTTGCTATGATCCTTTATAATATGTTGTTACCTGGCACCACAACTTTTTCTGTTTGCTGATCGTCACTCAAAGTCACATTTAAGTGTAATCTTCCTAAAGCATCTAAGAACAAAGGGAGAATGGCGAATGAGGAGGAGGAGCCGTTCAACTCAATGGTGCGTGTGTGTATTCCAGTCACCGGCAATGGACTATTGTGGGGTACGGTAACTATTATGGGTTTCAAAATGAAGATTAATCTTGACGTTGTTCTTGATGCCTTGAAGCATAATTAATGTCTACAAGCATCCCTCGTTTCTACAGCAAACTGGTACCCGCATATTATACTTTAATTCTTATAGACAGCGGGTACTTAACTTCTATGTGGAATTTAACATATTATTTGGTCTCTCTAATTTATCTTAACTTTATTTATTTTATTGAATGAATGTAAAATTTATTCAACCAAAAAAAAACCATGTTTACATTATATGCATCGTTTGATAGAAATAAAATTGAAACATGTAACTATTGTAAAGAAAACGGAGCCAAAGCACTAGCCTCTCAAGGCAAACCAAATGCCCGGCCGAACCATCTTCAAGCTTAGGGGAACTTGTGTTCTTGACAGAGCATATATAATCTGTTGGGGACTACTTTATCTATTGATTTGATAGTGTAATCAGGTGTCTTAGGAATCTCACCGTGCAGCCTCCCGTTGCGTTCACACCATATTATTTATATGAGCGGATGATAAAATGGTGCAAAATGATTTGAAACAGAAGTCAATGTAGAAGACCATGTAGCTATAGCATACATAGATCCAAAGGATATATACATAGTTGAAGATGGAAAAACCTTCGTCCATGATTATATCTCATGTCTCCCGATAATTCCTCTTGATAGATCAAGGCCCTTGTCGTACATTCATATTCTTAAGTCAAAAACTCAGATGCTGAAGCTGTCGGTGTGATTAATAAGATCTCACCATTCTTTGGAAGATGCGATGTCTTTATAATTAATGTTCCCTTTTACTCGCATCTACCCATAAAACATCAGACTCGGGCACATATTCTATTGCTATTCTTCCCAGGCCTGGCTATCCCTCCCGTCAAATGGTAAGACGACGCGTAGCCTTAGAAACAGAGGCTGGTTCTTACGTTTTCGAAGGATACAATCTAAAAGGTTCTTACTTCTACTCGAATTCCCTCTCTTTCTCACTTCTTGAACCGTCAATATGGTTTACAAAACCGATCCATTGGTTTATCGAAAAATATGATGGCTCGAAAGAAGCACTCTTATTACACGGCTCTAGCTAGAATTTAAAGCAGAATACGGTATCATTAGAAACAGAAATTCAAACCAAACTCGAATAGGAAATATCATAACAACTTGAAGTGTGAAAAATAAAAAGATTTGAAGTGTGAGGTAATGAAGATATGGTGAGACGTGGAATATTAACCAACAATGATAAATTTCTGTTTTTTTCTAATCAACAATAAATGATTGATTTAAAATCAAAAAAAAAAGAAAAATGATTGATTGGCGGATCAATTAAACGTCCGCCTCGTGGGTCATTTAGCAGCGTACTCTCTTTTATTATAGCCGTTCGACTACTAGTGCATTTAATTCTCAAGGAAACTGAGGGACATATATTTTAGGTCTAGCTATGACGTGATTTGCTAAAAATTTTTTTTTCTCACGACATTATTAATGACTTTTTTGGGTACATACTACTCCCTTTGTCTCAATATAAGTATTAATTATTTGTTTCATTTATATAAAAACATTTCAAGTTTCTAATTTTCTATGCATTTTTAATAGAAAAATATTCTAGACTAGCACTAATTTATGTTTTTCTTCTAAAGTTAGCACATAAGTTCAAATATTCCAAAACTAGCATTATTATGATTTTTTCTTAAATAATAAAATTAATTATTATTTTGTTACTTACAATTTTGAAAGTTTAAGTAAAGCTTCCAATGATGCTTGACGTGAAGCTTCCGATCTTCTTCTTCTTAATCTTCATGTATCAGTTTTGATATTAGATTTTGAGATTTCTGACGTGATTCTTATGGCTATTAATTGAAAAACTAGACAAATTTGCAGTCAATATGATCTGATGATTATTAGAAGAAGATGAAGAAGAAGAAGCAGAATGAAGATGGAAGAAGAAGCAAAGGAGGAACGAAGATGGAAGAAGAAGAAAAAAAGAAGAACAAAAATGGAAGAGTTTTGAGGAGAACGAAGATTGGTCAGAGAAGCCATGTTGTTATCGTGTAACGGAGATGCGAGGTCCTCGTTACTCCGTTCTCAGCCAGAACCTTTTTTGAGATTCCAGAAGAAATTCTTCTACAGTATGTACGTTTGACTAAGAGTGGTGGTCTCAGAGCTAAGCCAATGTTTGGGTATTGAAATTGTTGGGAACTGTTGGGTAATGAATGAAATCTGATTATGAATGATGGCCTGAATTGTTGGGTATTGGAATCTGAACTGTGAATGAAATAGAAAATCATGGGTAATATTGAAGCTGAAATGTGTATTTGAGTGCTACTCTCTCCTATGTGGACACCAAAGTTGTTGCATACCAAGTGTTTGATATAATGTCATTGATAACAAAGCAGTTGGTAAAGAGTACGAAAGTTTGTCATCGTCTTCGATGTCGATGTCTTCGGCTTCTTCGGCTTGTACTTCGTCGATGATGGAGTTGGCTAGTAGTGTTGATGATGCGGAGTATAGTGGGAGAGGATCTTCTGGTTATGATCATTGTCATTTTTGGGATTTCTGAATATTTAGGAAAATCTTCCTAAATTTCAAGAATGTCTTCCTAGACATCGTGAAATCCTTCCTAAATCTAAAGAAATGAGTTTTTGGATCTTTTAATTTATGTTTTACCATAATGTATCACATATTACTCTATTTGGTGAGTGATATTTGATTTTATTTTGTGCACATCATGATATTTTATCTATATATGAAAGATTAAAAATTTGATTTTGTTTCTTCCTAATATTTTATGAAGGCTATCATGAAATTTAAGATTTTCTTCATAAATATTATTGAATCCTTCCTAAAATTTAAATAAATGTGTTTTTCCGTGTTTTGCCTCAATATGTGAAAGATTACTCAATTAGTCAGAGGTAATGATATCACTTAACAATATCCAGACTTTTTATGAAGGTCATCCTTAAGTTCCAATTTTTTTATGAAGGTCATCCTAAAGTTTAATGACGCTTTTCTGAATTTCGTAAAGCTCAATTTGGTAGGAAATAGAGATCAATTCTACTGAAATAGGTACTTCTTTTCGCATCCTTCTCTGCAGTTTGCTTTACAACTCTTGGAATGTTTAAATTCTGAGACTTTATACAGTGGATCGAAGAATCAGCAAGCTCAATTTGGTAGGAAATATAGATCGATTCTACTGCAAAAGATACTCAAATTCAAGGACGCTTTCCTGAAAGTCATGGATTCCTTCCTGAATTTTGAAAGAGTGTTAGGTGCTGGTTTTTCAAGTTGCAAGAACATAAGGAAAGATTCTACAAGCTATCAACAAAAATTTGAATTGTGTAAAGAAGCATCTATGAATAATGATTGTCTGAAAATAAATTTGAATTCATGAAACAAGAAAATATAAAAACTCAGCACTACTACAAAAAAAAATTGAATAACATACATAGAAATATAGTATATCTGGTTGCAAGCTAAACACAAACATACAACAAAGGAAGAAAAACCTATAAAGCCAAAAAATCTTTAGTGTCCTCATGAAATCCTAACTTTTTATGAAAGTCACCTTGAAGTTTATTAAAGCTTTCCTGAATTTCGCGGAATCCTTCCTAAATTTTCATAAACCTTTGACTCTGAAAATTCCGGCAACCACTTCAACGCTACAGCTTCAATCATCACATGAACAACAAAATTACCCAAACTACCATTCACATTACTTGTATACTTAATCCCAAATCTGCCTTTCCTCACTAAAATCTTTTTGATAATCTCCTTCGTCAATTTTCTCCTAATCTCAAGCGTCTTAAATATCATCTCCCTCTCACTCTCTCCGTCATTATCACCATTAGAGTAAGAAAATTACAAGTCGAAGGAAGAGAGGAAGCAACATCTGCATCAGAAGCAGATTGAGTGTAAATTGAATCAGGAAACTATGGAGTTCTCCAGATTAAAAGAGACAGCCTGTTATAGAGATCCAATTATCCGATGAGAGAAGCTTCTCGAAATCATATTTATCTTCCAATTCGATCATATGCGACAGCTCGGAACTGCGAATGTCATCAGACATGAATGCTTCAATTGATCGTCGGCGATTTTGTCGAAGCTCCGATCTCATGTAAGCACTCAACAACGAGACGTCGGAGATATGTGGAGAAGAGGTACGTGATTTTCACTTGGGCTAAGAAAGCGCGTAGGAAATTGATAATGAATTAATAATTTTAGTATTTAATATTTAATTAGAATATGTGTGCTAGTTTTGGAAAATATGAGAGTGTGTGCTAAGCTTGGAAGAAAAACTTAAATTGGTGCTATTTTTGAGAATCTCCCTTTTAAATATTAATTTAATAATTTTTTACTATTTAAATTATGCAGTATTTTTTTCTATTAGTTAAATTGTGTTAAAGAAATAAATTTATTGATTCTTAATCAGTGGCGGTTCTAGGAATTATTTTTATCAGAGTCAAAACATAACTAAATTTTTTTTATATATAAATATAAAAACATCTTACAAAATCATTCTAAGATTTTTTATATCCTGGAATCTCTTCATCACATTTTCATTTGTAATAGATAAAAATACATTTTTTTTGATAAAACAAACTAAACAATCATTCAGAAATTGATCTACAATCCGATTGCGTCGATGAGTTTTCACAATCTTCATCGCTAAAAAACATCTCTCAACAATTAGAGCAACAACATGCAAAATTAAAACCAACTTCAGCAGTCCAAACACCAAAGGATGTGACATACTTTCTTTTATACTAAATATATGTATTATTAAATTTTTACTCAACTAATATACTTCCTATGTCCCTGATATGTCCCTGATAGTTTGATGTTTTAGGGAATTTTCTTTATTCATAAAATATTGATGTTTTCAATTTTTTAATATATATATATATATATTTTTAGTTATTTATTTGAGTAAAAGGTGGGAAAATATGAGAGAGAAGAAAACGTACAACTTTAACCAATTAAAAGAAAAAGTATATAATAAATTAATTAAATTTCTTTAGCCTTAATATGTGTAAAATATACTAAACATCAAACTATGTGAGACAAAGGGAGTATGTATTACTATTTTTTTTTAATTAATGAAGAGTCAATTGACCCCACACCCTTTTATGTGGATCCGCCCTTGTTCTTAATCTTGGTGCTTTTAGACAAAACTATGGTACAATATTCTTGTTTTCAATGTCAAACTATTAATAAATAATCAAACATACAGTATCTTAAAGTGATTAGCCTAAATAGAAAACAATTAACATATCCTTGAAATTTTTAGTAAATTCTGAATCATATATATAAAAGTAAGGTTTTAGTCTCTCCTTATTGGTTGATTTTTATTTAATGCTTTCTAATTTTTTTTATTTTTTATTTGCTTTCTAATTGTTTGATTGCTTTAAATAATATTTAAAGACTCAATTAACACAATATAATAACTTACACACTAAAATAAAATTATAACTGAAATAAATAAATTATGCATTAATCATATTCCACCATTCAATTTTATTCAAACACAATAAATTATAATTGTAACTCCCATAATTCTAAATATATCTTCCATCAATTCTTATCATATAAATAACCATTCTCTCATTTTCACATTCTTTTACTTTCTCATTTTCACATTCTCTCATTCTTTTCCACAATACCTCAAATCATTTTTCATTTTTTTTTTGTTTTTGCTTTCTTATTTTTGTTGTATGGGTTACAAAAAAACCAAATGGAATATCATTGTAAAAGTTTAATGCTAAATTTTAATGTTAGAGACTGCATGATATATATTTTACATTGTTCTTATTTTTAAAGATTCATTTCCATTATCTAATTTGGATTATCATCTTATAAGTAATCATTCTCTCCTCCTCTCATACCAATATCAAATGTTGTTATATCTCATATGTGTTGTAAGAGTTTGATTCTATATTTTTATTTAGAAAATATTATATATATTTTACATTGTTCTTATTTTAAGGATTCATCTCTATTATCTAATTTAGATTATCATATATAATTAATAATTATCTCCTCCTCTTCTACCAATATCAAATGTTGTTATATCTCATATGTGTTGTAAGAGTTTAATTCTATTTTTTTATTTAGAAAGTGTTATATATATATTTAACATTGTTTTTAATTTTTATATTCTTTCTATAAAAATAAAATATTTCTTGCCTTTTTAATCTATTCATATTTATTTTTAAATTTTTATAGTTAAATTTAAATTTAAATTCACATATGTTGGTTTAAACCAAAAAAATCAAATTTATTTGAGTAACATATTATACTTTTAAATCAAATTATGGACCCACCAACACTAACTTTTAAATTAAATGAGTTTTAATTTTAGGAGTTGGAAAAGTATAAAGTTTTATTTGTAACTCCCATAATAATATCATAGTAGTGTTCTCAGTGAATTTAATTTAGTACAATAGAACATGTTAAAAGTGTATTAGTATACACTTAATTGCACTTTTATAACTCTCAAATATTTACCTTTAATACATCGAATTCTGTATTAACTATTAAAAGAAAGACACATATCTCACTAAGTCACTATAACCTCATATTTCAAATCTCATATAATTTTATAAATTCTACAATATCATTATTTTTTCTTGATTTAACCAATGATATGTTAACTTAATAAAAGTTTAGTTTATTTGAATATGATATACATGTGATATATGATATATATTTGATATAAAGTTTAGTTTATGTATTATTATTATTCATTGCTTATAAATCAAAGTCTAATAATACTTTAAGAAACCTAATAAAGTAGTTGCTGTTTTTTTATTGTATTTTTATGGAAAATGTATTAGTCTAATAATCTATGGTTAGACTCACTTAGTTATATATGTATGAGACATTGCAAACCTACTATTTATTATTTTGTTTTTTTCTTAATTGAAACATTTTAAATCTCTTTAAGCTATCGCCATAAATAAATAAAAAACATGCATAAATAACACCACAAAATAAATTTTATGAAAATATATATCAAAATGATTTTGAAATATGACTACAACTACAAAAATATATGGCATATGGCATTTAAGATACAATATGATTTAATTGCACTAAATATATTACCATCAAAAGAACATTTGATTTTCGTACTTTATTTAAATTTATACTATGTAGTCTTTAAATTTTGATGTACACCGAGAAAACAAAATAATAATAACATGTTAATTTATATTATTTTTTCAAAATAGAATAGCGATTATGTAAGAACTCACACGTAGCGTGAACTAACACCTAGTTATTTGAAAAATAGAGATTGCAACTACGATTTTTTGTTAATTATAAACTAGTACTAAGTATTTACAGTCGCATTTAATAGAGTGTAACGTCCGTGTCCCAAAGAAAAGTGGAAGAACCGATCAATTTATGTGAAATCATGAAATTGCCCGGTTTGGTTTAAGTTCACCCGGTTTAGAGCAGGTTTTGAGAAACCCTAAGTGATATATTTATAATGAAATGGACGCCTCTTCTCTCTATTTGGTCGTGGCTGATATTCAATACTTGTGTTGAGAGGAAGAAAGAGATATAGAGAGAGGAGAGAGCCTATTGTGGTGTGAAGGAGATTAAAGGAGAAGGAGCAGAATCGTTAGGGTTTGGGAAGAAACAGTTTCGATATATCAAATCGTTGTCAAAGGTAACGAAATTTGGTAGTGTTATTCTCAAGCCTTTCATCGTCATTCTCCTTTTTACAGAAGTGGATTTGGATTTAAACTCGATGAGTTATGTGCAGTTTCGTGAGACACGTTTTCTCAGACGCGAGTTGGAACCATCGGGGATTGTAACTGAGATCGTGGTCTCGTCTGGTTTCTGATCGGCACGAGATTTTGTGGGAAGCTTCGTGACGTCTCGGACTAGCTTTTCATCGGAGGGATTTGATAGTTAACGGTTGGTTTTTATTTTAGGGTTTCGTCTTTAAGACTGTTCTTTTCTAATGTTTCTGTCCAGTTTCGCTATAAGTCGTTTTTGGTTGTGTGGCTTGTTGTAGGGAATTGCTGGGCTGTTTCAGACGTTAGGAGAGTCTCAACTGGTTATATTCGTTGTTATAATCAGTTTGATAAGGTGAGTGCGTGACCATGAGCTTATCTAAGCGATTGGGTTGTATAACTTGTTTTGTGTGAAGTTGTGTAGGTGTGATGAATGTGTTATTGGATGTTCTGTTCAATGTCTGGTTTGTTATGTTTTATTTGTGGTTGTACTCTTGATTTGCTTGTGTGTATAGCTCGTAGATGGGAGGATCGTCTCACTGGGTATTTCTGGTAATACTCACGCATCTAATTGTGTTTGTGCTGCAGGTATTGTGTAGTGTGGAATCATGGCGATGAGGAGGAGGATGATCTAGGGTCTCGGTTGTGTGTTGTTGGACTTGGTTATATTGTTTATGTTGGAACCTTGGATAGAGTTATGCTAGGTTGATGGATAGAATGCTTAGGAATGTTATTGCATTGATGAT
>NC_025704.1:7632763-7633000 GCF_000633955.1 Camelina sativa
GGGTTGCGACCCTGAGGGCGGCAGAGGAGATGATTAGTTCTCCTAGGGGATGATTAGTTCCCCGGAGGGGATGAGTAGTTCCCCTGGTACCGAGATCTCGAGGGTGACGATCCGAGAGTGAGACGGTATGGCTCGAGGACGACGGTCTGAGAGTGCAGGCGGTGCAGTTCGAAGGTTGCGACCTAAGAATGTATGAGTGAGAGATCAAACAATGTCTAGAACGTGGTTATGAGCTTA
>NC_025704.1:7635312-7636143 GCF_000633955.1 Camelina sativa
TATAAGTCGTTTTTGGTTGTGTGGCTTGTTGTAGGGCGTTTCTGGGCTATTTCAGACATTAGGAGGGTCTCAACTGGTTGTGTTGATTGTTATAATCAGTTGATAAGGTGAGTGCATGACCATGGCTTATCTAAGCCTGAGAATCCTTTGTTGTTCTTGCTTGATTGGTGGTGCTTTGTGGTGTTGTTCTTGCTTGATTGGTGGTGTTAGTGGTGTTGTTCTTGCTTGTGGTGGTTGTGTTATGGTTCTTATAGGTTCCTGAAGGTTTTGGGTGAGGTTGGAACGGATTGGAGATGATTGGGAACGGAGGTTCGTCGTTCGGATTCGTGCAGTTCGCGTCTGCGAAGGGAGTGTCGATCGACACCATGTTTGGTCAGTGTCGATCGACACCTCTCTGGTGTCGGTCGACACCAAGTTGCTTGTTTTGTGATTTCCTGGTTTGTTTGTGTTTGGTTGTTACNGTATGGGATGCTTAATTATATATTGTTTTTAATCGCAAAAAAAAAAAAAAGGTCGGGTTGTTTCATAGAGACTGCACTACAATGTGTAACATCCGCGAACCAGATTCTGTGATTTTTGGAAGGAGTGTCGATCGACACCCTTGTGGCATCGATCGACACCCCTTTGTCTGGGTTCGTCGGGTTTGTTTTAATTCGCAATTTTGGTTTGGTTGGTTTGGTTTAGTTATCTAAACCGAGTATATAAGTGGAGAAGCGACAAATGAAGGGTTTTAGGGTGTGTGGTCGCCGTTTTCAGAGTTAGAGAGAGAGGAGAGAGCCTATTGTGGTTGAAGGAGATTAAAGGAGAAAGATCAGAATCGTTAGGGTTTGG
>NC_025704.1:7636808-7639519 GCF_000633955.1 Camelina sativa
TGGAATCATGGCAATGAGGAGGAGGATGATCTAGGGTCTCGTTTGTGTGTTATTGGATTTGTTGGTTATGTTGTTGGAACCTTGGTTAGTGTTATGTTAGGTTGCCGGATAGAATGGTTAGGAATGTTATTGTATTGATGATGTTGTTGGTTTTGTATTATTGGTATGTTTCCGCTGTGCTTAATGTTATTGCGGGTTTAATGTTGAGTTGTGGTTTGGGTTGGTTAATTAAGTAGTATGGGATGCTTAATTATATATTGTTTTTAATCGCAAAAAAAAAAAAAGGTCGGGTTGTTTCACAATGTCAATAATTTATAATTTTATACCATAATAGTAATAAGTTAAGTTTATTATAAAATACTTTTTTTAGCCCATTTTGCATTGAATACTACAATCTATACTATTAAAAGGGAAGCATTATTTACAAGGCAAAATGAATCCTGAAATATATGACATAAAATGACCCTGAATAAATTAAAAAGTATACAATACAAAAGGGACATTAAAGTAAATTTGATAATAAAAATGCACGGATCCTATATGCCCTGGATTAATTCTGTTCGGATCATGTATTAACTGTTCAGAGCTGTTTTCCATACTCCTGTATCCAAATAGAATCGAAACAAGCATCTGCAATAAAATTCAAAAAAGGTAAGTAGTTTTGCGTAAACAATTTAAGGAAACAATAATTTTGATATTTATGTATATGTTTAATTTGGGCAATTAATTTCGAAATTGTATATATGTAAACTTATTTAATTTGATTTTATATTTTGAGATATATCCGGAAACAAGAAATTATGATGTTACCTAATATACAAAATCATCTAAATGTTTATAGAAATAATTTAAATCGGTATCTATTAAAATCGAGCAATTAAATACAAAATTGTATATATGTATAAAAATATAATTTGGTTATATATTGTGAGATATCTGTAAACAATATTTATGATTTTATATTATGATTTCAAACATATGTATTACATATATACAGTATGTTTAAATCTTGGATACTGAATTAAGATATACATACGTTTGAAACTACTTATAACTTATCATTTTATCAATGCATAAATGTGCGGATCCGAAAACATGTTACAACTAAAGTAAAACAACAGTATTTTGAATATGTTTTTTTTTTCTTCAGCTTATCTAGCATAAGCATGTACAAAACAAGAGATAAAAGAATGTTAACTGACACGGCATGTATGTGTGATTCTATTAACTGAATGTTTCAAAGAAATTATTTTTCTTCATCAAATACTTTATTTTGTTTTGAATCAAACTATTACGTGTTTGTGTACTAAATATGTAGGAACATGATTTTGAGAAAATGAGAAAAGAATAATGGGACGGAAACGGGATGGAAGGAGGAATAAGATGAGATTAAAAAATTTCAAAAATCAAAATCCAGGATCATGTTAGAATTAAAATAAATTAATGCTTCCAATATATTATATAACATATTTTTCAATTTATCTAACACAAAAATGTCAAAACAATATTCAAAAGAAAAAGAAAAAACATTAAACTATGTTCTATAATAGATAAAAAAAAATCAAGTATAGTTATGAGACATATACAGGACATGATGGATTTTATGTCCTAAATTAGACATACCATCTTTCTGTTACTATTTTTTAATATAATTGTTTTTACTGATAACAAAAACAAATTTGATCATTTTTTGTCTAAACCGAATTAAAAATAAATCAAATACTAAACTGATACAAAAAAAGTTTGGATTATGAATGTTAATAACATTTATTAAAAATATGTTTACAAACATAATCCGCATGTACGTAATAAATTATAAATGTGTTAGTAAATTTAGTTTTTAAAATCAATCCGCACGTATGTGCGGGTCCGAATCTAGTTGCCATTTAAGAGTGCATCATCTATCATCAGCGTCGACCACATTAAAAGCATGAACATATGTGAACATACACAATCACTTATTAATTAAGTACTAGCTAATTCTAGTACTAATTAATGTTCGAAACAGACAACGTGAAACTGAAACAGACATTTAGTTTTCTGGCAACTACTACAATTTTTTTGTTATTAGAAGAAAATTAACCGTCACCCTTTATAATTTTTTTTTGCTGTTCAAAGACAAAAATACAAACAAACATAAAAGAGACCAAAAGAAGAGAGTCACATTTAAGACCAATTATATATATGTAGGTATGGACAAACTTTATACTATAAAAGAAGAGAGAGAGAAGAGAAGAGAAGAGAAGAGAAGAGATATGCACATAGGGAAAGGGAGAATGAAGAATAAGGAGGAGGAGGAGCCGCTCAGCCCGATGGCGCGAGTATTCCAGTCGCCAGACATAGACATATGTCCCATCATCAACATTGGTTTCAAGACCAAAATTAATCCTGACGTTGTTCTTGATGCTTTGAGACATAATGTCTACAAGCATCCTCGTTTCTCAAGCAAACTGGTACCCACTTATACGTAGTTATTCTCGATCACTTGTAAATGACCTGATTTAGATTTTTTTTTTTTTATAAATAAAAATTTCTTTAAATATGTAAATAATTTGATACTTTTAGAAAAAGAAAGAAAAAGAATTATATGTTTGATGATTAATTTACATGATCTCTATGTACTTGATATTTAGAGTCAAATCATCTGACATAGTGTTTGGTCTCAATATGTCTTATCTTAATAGTCTGAAAATGGTGCAAAATGGATCAAG
>NC_025704.1:7639775-7652281 GCF_000633955.1 Camelina sativa
ATATGTTTGATGATTAATTTACATGATCTCAATGTACTTGATATTTAGAGTCAAATCATCTGACATAGTGTTTGGTCTCAATATGTCTTATCTTAATAGTCTGAAAATGGTGCAAAATGGATCAAGACCGAAGTCAATGTAGAAGATCATGTAATTGTACCATACATAGATCTAGAAGAGATATGTGAAAGTGGACAAAGCTTCGTCGATGATTATTGCTCACGTCTCACAATGACTCCTCTTGATAGATCAAGACCTTTGTGGGACATTCACATACTCAACGTCAAAACCGCTGATGCTGAAGCAGTCGGTGTAATCAGATTTAACCATGCGTTGGCAGATGGGATGTCCTTCATTTCCCTTGTGCTCGCATGTACCCATAAGACATCAAACCCAAACATGTTGTCTACTGCCATTCCTTCGGTGAAACGGCGAACCACAGTGCCGCATAGCCTTGAGAAAACTGGCTGGTTCTCAAGGGTAATATTCACCATTGGTTCTACAATGAGACTGCTTTGGAATACAATCGTAGATGTGTTCTTGCTTGCTGCGACGTTGTTGTTTTTAAAGGATACAATGACGCCACTGAAAGGCAATGCGAATGTCAGGAGAAATCCAAGGAGATTTTATCACCGAACTATCTCTCTGGATGACATTAAACTTATCAAGAATGCTATGAACATGGTAACGTTGCGATTTATGATCATAACTCTCTTTAAGGATATTAATTTCTCTTACCTTTTTAATGGAACTGTGCTTTCTATTGCATATGTTGTCATTAGACTATCAACGATGTTCTACTCGGAATTACACAAGCTGCTCTTTCTAGCTATATGAATCGACAATATCTTGTTTCCCAAGAACAAGATAAGAAGGATGAGCTGGAGGATGGATCATTATTGACTTCATATCTTCCAGATGGTATACGGTTTCGTGCAGGTTGTACAGTAAATCTAAGGTCAGACATCGGGTTCAAGGTTGGAAACGTACTCCTCAAATCTTATAATATATAACTCTTTAATTCTCAACAAATTATATTTATATTTCTTCTGCATAAAGCCTTTGGCAGAAATGATGGAGAAGGATTCAAAATGCAGATGGGGAAACTACTTCAGTTTTATTATCTTACCGTTATCGATTGGTTTAGAAACCGATCCATTGGTTTATCTAGAAAAATCCAAAGCTATTATGGATCGGAAGAAGCACTCTTATCACGCTGCTCTAGCGTATTTGATTATCAAAATCGCCCTAAAAGTTTTAGGAGCTAAGGTAAAATAAACTGAGATTTGTTTGCATTTATATGGACAGTACATGCATATAACTCGCTCTTGTCATTATAGGCAGCAGTATCAGTATTCAATCAACACTTGCTGAACATAACGACATGTGTTTCAAACGTTATGGGCCCTATGGAAGAAATCAGTTTCCATGGTCATCCCATCGCGTACATTTCTCCAAGCTCTTATGGACACTCACAGGTACGTCTTTTTTTTGTGTGTTGTTGCGTAATTTAATTTAAATCGTAATTAGCTTTTCTTTTTGAGTGATTGTTTCTTGTTTTTGTGTTCGATAGGCATCGTTGATACATTACACAAGTTATGCGGGGAAAGTGACAATCACGATAGGGGTTGATCCTACTGTAATACCCGATGCTCACAAGATTTGTGATGATATGGAAGAATCACTAAAAACAATGAAAGCTGTTCTCTCGGAAAGAGGGTTACTCTAAGGCCCATGAGACCTCAACTCATTCAAACCTTGTGTTTGCTCCTCGTTTAAGTCCTGCATCGATCATTCCTTCGCTTCATCTACACTGTTATCGCATCTCTTTCTCATGCTATTTTCTTTGCTCTGTTTAGCATTCTCAAATATGGTCTAAAGCTAGTTGAGAGGTTTTAAGGTTGAAGAAAGCTCAAAGCTAAACTCAAAGGTCGTATCTTAAGAAGTTAAAACCTCACAAGTTGGTTACTAGTTTCTGCAACCCACACAATACAATTCCCTAGCTGAATATTTTGGATATAAAATTAAAAAATAACGCTATTAGTTGGAAATTAATCATCTTTCCTTTCAACCACAATATAAATGTGGACATATGTGACCATACACAACTACTAAAAGTACTAGTTAAATCCAGTGTTAAAGCCTTAAATCTAATTAATTTGCCACAACTTCTTTTATTTGCTGATTGTCACTCAAAGTCACATTAAGAGTAATCTTAACTAAAAATTCAAAAAATCAAAAATGTTTTTTTTTTATATAATAATGACCCAAGGTTCGATATTGAGCCGGGGAAGATCACGGGGCTACATAATTTATAGCAGAATTTCAAACCAAACTCAAAAAGGAAATAATTGAAACCAGAACTAATTTCAAACCAAACTCAAAAAAGGAAATATCATAATTTGAAGTGTGAAAAAGAACAAAAAAATTAAATTAAAGTGTGAGTAAAATATATAGAGATATGGTTTTCTTTTCTTATATTTCTATTTCTCTAACCAACAATATAAACAGTTTCGGTCGTCCATAAGGCAAGCAAAGCACAAGGCCAAATTATATATAGACATATAGTTTAGTTGAAAGACCACATTTGCATAATAATCTGTTTAGTCTGGCATGGTAGTCCATTGTTATGTCTAATGCTGCAGGTTCGACGCTTAATCTGGTTATTAAACTTTTTTTTTCCCTTGTTTTTGTTTGTCATTGGGCACTTGTTTGATAATTTGGTTTCTTTTATTTGGTAAAGCATCTTTAAATATTTGGTTTATTTAAATAAGAGATTTGTTGCTTATTCAAAAAAAAAAATCTTCAGAAAATCAAAAACGTTTACATTTGCAATTGTTAATTTTCATAAGTAATAAAATGTTACACTTTATTAAAATATTTTTATAGTACTTTTAAAATAATTTAATATAATTTTTTATATCTTATATATATATATATATATATATATATAATCACATGTTTAAAACATGTTAGGCCAGTAAAAGCATAGGACCGGCCCTGAATATAAATGATATGGTTGGCGGTTGGCAAAAGGTCTGCGTCGTGGGTCATTAGCAGAATACTCTCTTTTATTATCTTCCGATGTTTCATTCTCTAAATGTTTGAGGGACATAATATTAGGTGTTTGATTTATCACGTGATTCGTAAGTTACATTTTCCTCACAATACTAGTATTAAATATCAATGATATTATTGACGATTGTTGGACCAATGGCGCTCACGGTTGCAAAATGTGGTCAAGTTTTTTTGTTCTTTTGTGTGTATATATGTTTTATGAATGTAATCCTAAATACAAAAATAATGAAATATACAAAAGCCCTTCAATTATAAGAACATTTATTTATTTACATGTTGAGCAAAACTATATTAATTTTCATTATTATTCATAGTCAAACTATTAACAAATAATGAAATATATGTTGAAAATGATTAATTTAAATAGAAAACAATTAACATATCCTTAAATCATTTTATGAATTCTAAACTATTAGAGATGAGAGAAACAAAATGCTTTTAGATTATGGATTAAATTTTGTTAATTGTAAACTATTAACAGTTGCATTTAATAGAGATTGCAGCGTCAACAGTTTATAGTTATACCATAGTAAGTTAAATAAAATAAAATAGGATCCTAGCATTTTTTAGTTCATTTGGCATTAAATATTACAAGTGTCATTTAAAAATAATAGTATTTACTAAGTAACAACCCGCAAATAGTGCAGTATAAAATAATTATTAAATATTTTTATTGTAATTTTTATCTACAAAATCTATTATATTTATCGGTAACTCTGAAAAATCTAAAATTTGATTGTGTAGTATATATCTATAAAAAAAATTTGTATAATAACTATAATTAACCCGTGAGAATCTATATAATAATAACAATTCGAATAAATGCGACCAACAGTTGTGTTTTTTCAATCGTACCTTTTGGATATTTTTTGAAAAGTCGTGATGGACATTAAAATAATTATTTATGAAAAGTTACAACTGTTCACTGTAAAGTTGTGTTAATTGGAACATTCGTATATTTTGAAATCTATATATATCTGTCTGTTTTAACTGTTATCATTTTTTTGCTATGACATAAAATAATATAAAATTTTAATCTCAACAGTTTTTATAGCTTTCTAAATTATTCTCTAGCATTCATTCTTTTATAAGTAAAGAAAATTTTCCAATTCTTGATTTAATAAAAGATTTTTGGAATGATGAATCTAATTTACAAATTTTAGTTAATTTTAAAACAATCCGAATAAATGCGACCAACAGTTGTGTTTTTTCAATCGTACCTTCTGGATATTTTCTGAAAAGTCGTAATGGATCATTAAAACGGTTATTTATGAAAAGTTACAACTGTTCACTGTAAAGTTGTGTTGATTGGAACATTCATATCTTTTGAAATATATATATATATATATATATATATATATATTTGTCTGTTTGAACTGTTTTCATTTTTTTGCCATGACATAAAATAATATAAAATTTCAATCTCAACAGTTTTTACAGCTTTCTAAATTATTCTCTAGCATTCATTCTTTTTATAACTAAAGAATTTTTTCCAATTCTTGATTTAATAAAAGATTTTTGGAATGATGAATCTAATTTACAAATTTTAGTTAATCTTAAATATAAAAATTTAATGAAAATACCTAGATTTTTTTTCAACAGTTAGATGGATTATATAGTAAGTTTTTGAATTTGACTTTTCAATATAGTAATAAAGATGTCTTCTATTTAAAAGCAGTTTATATGGGTTATTAGGTGAAATCAAGTGCAGACACAACAATTATGATTTTTCGTAGTACCTTTTCGTATATTTTTTTTAATTCAAACGGTTGTATCTGTTCATTGTAGAGTTGTGTCTTTTCATTATATTTCATTTATATCTTTTCATCACAAATTTCGTTCTAATAGGTGTGTCTATTTAAATAGTCATGTCTTTTGAACTCTCTTTATATTTGTCTCTTTATCAGTAACTAACAAGTTTGTTGAAACAATCTAGCTGATTGAATATTACTATCTAATATTCACCGTAATTCTATAATCTAACTAAAATTTTAGAAATGATTATAGCAATGGAGAAATTTAATCCAACTTAATATAGAATTTACAGTTGCATCTATTTATTGTAACTTTTAATTTAAAAAATAGTTTAATATTTAAAAATAATAATAACAATCTGAATAAATACAAACAACAGTTGCGACTTTGCTTAATATCTTTTTGTAAAAAACTTGTTTTTATTTGGTTTTTTAAACTCAAACAGTTGTATCAATTCATTGTAGAGTTGTGTCTTTTCACTATATTTTATTCAAATTTTTTCATCACAACTTTTCGTTCTAATAGGTGTGAATATTTAAATAGATATATCTTTCGAACTTTCTATATATTCATCAATAACTATCAAATCATTGTTCATTAAAATAAATTTTCTGTTTTATGTTGAATCTAAATAATTTGAATATTAATTTCTAATATTCAACGTTATTCTATAATCTAACTAAAATTTTAGAAATAATTATAGCAATATAGAAATTTAATAAAACTTAATATAGAATTTATAGTTGCGTCTATTTATCGTAACTTTTTGTTAAAAACTATTTTAATATTTAAAATTTATATTATTTTGTTTTAATTAAAATTATTTAATAGAAAATTACATTTACTCATTACAACCATTAGTTCAATATTTTCAGTTAGAATCACTTTGTCATAATGATTTTTTTAATTGTAGCTTTACCATAATTCTTCATAAAATATCTTATATTTATAATACTTTAAACAATGTTTTTTGCAAAGTTGCATCTATTCTACATAATATTTTTTGTTATAAGTTTTCATTTTGATGATTGTGTTTTTAGTAACAGTTTATGTTTAATGTTTGTGTATTCAAACTATTCTATTACATTCAAATAATTTCATAATGTATAATATCAATCTTATATTATTATATCATATGAACAAAGAGTTCTTACAATTCATTTTAAAGATTTTATGAAAATATAATTAAAGGATATAATTAAGTTAGAAAGAAAATATAAGAATTTAATTTTGGGAAAAATACAATAGTAAATAAATGTAAATAATATTAAAAGCTGATGACAAATAAAGGAAATAGTGTCCAGAGCTCTGTAATGCTGACACCTCAGTTTTTTTTGCCTAAATGTTCCTCTATTAAATTTTTTTTTGTCAATCATTGGGCCACAACAGGCCAACCCATTAGCCTAATCTCTATATTCGTAGGGAGCGGGACTCGATCCCGGGTGTGATGGTGCCTTGTGCATTAAAGACTTACCTTTGGCCACTGCACAAAGGTCACTTCACATGTTCCTCTATTAATATATATGGGATTCATCTGATTCTCATAATACACATCAATTTTAGATAATTGTGCGAGTAAAACTCATACAACTAAGTTTAACCGGAAAATCAAAAAGAAATGAAGAAGCGGATTCCTTTATTGATCAAGAATGACGAAGAGATTACAAGAAAGTGACCAACTTAAGTGATCTCTATCTTTTTGATAGATTTGATGAGAGTAAGACACAGAGGTGTTTACACTACAAGAAAACATGGTGAAATCCTACAAAATTTCCTACGAAAATTTTGGTAAGAAAAATTTCCTACCAAAAACTTACGATTATACTACGTAAAACAGTTGTTGTAGGAAATTGGTAGGAAATTTCTTTCAAACTTTAATCGTAAAAAATTCGTAGGAAACTTTCTACGAAATTCCTTCAAAACGTAAAGTCGTAGGAAAATTCGTAGAAAAATAGAAAGAACTAAATAGGAAAAGATGCGGTAGGAATTTGGTAGGAAAATTTCCTTCCAATTTCTTACGAAGGCGGCACTGAAGAAATTTCGTAGGAAACTCGTAGGAACATTTTCCTACCAATTTCTTATAAAATAAATTTCCTTCCAAATTCCTACCAAGTAAGGTATGATTTCTACTAATTTTCTAAGTTATTTTATAAGTAAATCTTTAAACTCATTTACTTATAAGTTTAAAATCAATACATATATATTTACTGTACATTTACAAAATAAATATTTTAAACTATTTACTTATAAATTTAAATCTCTACTATTTACTTATAAATTTGTTTTAGAAAAATCAAGATACTTTTTTAAAACTTGACTATTAAATTTTTAAATAAAGCCATTTTCTTAACCCTAAAACACTAAAACTCTAATCAAGGAGTTTATGTATTATACTCAAAAGCTATAATCCAAAATTATATATTTATTTTAGTAATACATTTTTTTCAGGTTAACAAAATTTTTAATGATTTTTACATATTTTATATATCCAAAACCTTTTAATGATTATTACAAAACTTTATAATGATGTTTACAGATTTTAAACTATAAGATGTTTCAGGTAAATAAAATTTTATTTATTTTTAGTAATCCAGTATATTTCTTTTTTTATTGTTCAGGTAAATAAAATTTTATTTATCCAAAACCACGTTTCCATCTAAGTAATGTTTTTGATTTTTAAAATATTTTATTCCTTAATCAATAAGGCTCATAACTACTAACATTAATTATGTTAAAGAAATATCTCTCCATGTTGTTCAAAAAAAAAGAAATATCTCTCCTTACAATAATCTTTTTTCTGCAACTCTTGTTCACCTTAGACAGCAAAAAAGATACTCTTATAACTATAAAAGAGATCTGAAAGAGATACTCTTATACCCAGAAAGTCACAGCTCAAAAACTCCGCCGATTCAACTCTCCCTCGCCTCCGCCGTCGTTATGCTCACCAATTCCGGCGGCTCCGTTCTCCTCATTGGTACCATTTCAACGCTTCCAGGTTCGACTCTCTCTCCCCTTCTTCTCACTCTAATTTTTTCAAAACCATGAGCGAATCTGTCTGAAAATTGAGAATATTCGGTGTTTAACTTAGTGTTGATGTAGATCTGGTTTATATTGCAGATCTGGAAATAAGGAGATGAAGTTCCCAAATTCCCAAATTCGATGGATAAGATGATGGTAGAGCTTCTGCGAAGGTGGTGTATGGAGAGGTGCAAAAGAGAGAACGGTGCAGCCTCATCGAAGGTGGAGAGATTGAACAAAATTCTCAGTCTGAATCTGGTGGCGCGTGAAAAAGGGAAAACAGTGGATCTCGAGAAAATAATTTGATTTTTAGTTTATTTGTTTTATAGTTTGTAATTCATAATTTATATGATTTGTACAATAATTTTTCAGATTAATTATTAATGATTATTTTATTTTATTTTAATTTATTTTCAGAATTAATATTATTATTGAAAAAATAATAATTTTGTATATTATTTATTAATTTGGTAGGAAACTCATAGGAATCTCACAAGAATATTTTGGTAGAAAAATGAAAGGAAACATATATGGTTGGAAAATTGTAAGATAAATTTGGTAGGAAAATAGTAAGAATGTTTTTACCTACCAACATTTTGGAAGGAAAATAGTGAAAAGTTTTTCTCCATTTTCCTACGAAATTCCTTCGAAAATGATTTTGAAGGAAATTAGTAGGTATTTCCCTTCGAAATTCCTTCAAAAATTGATTTCCTTCGGGCTATTACCTTCATTATTTTTCGTAGGAAATTGATAAGAAATAGGTGTTTCCTTTCTTTTTCCTTCGAAATCTGTTGTAGGAAAGTTCATTGTTTTCTTGTAGTGTTAGGAAGAATTAATATTAGTCTCTTATAATTATAATATTACATCTTATGTTATCTTATATACACAAGAGATTTCCTAAACTAGGATAATGTAAATGTAAATAATATATTTAGATAAATGTAAATATTTCTAAACTACATCTTCTAGATTCTTCTCAATCTTCATAATTTACATATTCTTGGTTTGTAATCTCCACCGTCGATCTTGGTCGATCTCCGGTTCACCATATCCCAATACCCCCGGCAAGCTCATGCGTGTTAACACGAGTGAGACTGGACAAGTCTTCAAAATAACGGCTTTATACCCGGCTGTCGGGTCATCATCGACATTTATACCCGGTCGTAGGGTCAAAGCGGCTACAATACCCAGCCGTTAGGTCATCGACGTTTATACCCGGTCGTAGGGTCATCAACAGCGTTTATACTTGTGGCATTTATACTCAGCCATAGAGTCAATCTAGCTCCATCGATTTAAAATCACAAGTTTGGATCGTTCTTTGAACTTCTTGTTCATGAAGAAACTTGTGTAGTCATGGTCGAATTCAAATTCATCACTGCCGGATCAGCATCGTATCCGTCAAAGTCATCGTCGTGGCTCAATCTTTTTCGTAGTAAAACAAAGAAAACCACATGACGATAGGTAGAGTAGCACAAACACGTGCTATTATGCCCAAATCTCTTATACAAGAGACAAAATATCTTTTTTTTTTTTTGTTTTTTTTGTTTTTTTTACTTGGCCAACAGGCTGAACACCACCGTACGTCTTGGGTGATATTCATAGTCACCACCACCAGCCAATCATGGCCACACAAGACAACACACTCAAGTGTGTGTGAAGCCCAAATTCCAGAATTTTTTTTTTTTTAGTCGATGGAGTTTGGATAAATCTCATTAGCAACTCAAAATTAGAACAAAAAGAAAGAAAGACTCCAACGTTAAAAGAAGAAGCGATGGAGGAAGGTCAAAATAAAAGAAAAGAAGAAACATATTTTTTTTTTTCTTTGCAGGAAGCTAACGTAACGGAACCATAAACCATATCAATAATCTTGACTCTGATACCATGATAAATTTGATGAGAATAAGACACATAAGTGTTTAGGAAGAATTAATATTAGACTCTCATAATTATAATATTACATCTTATGTTATCTTATATACACAAGAGATTTCCTAAACTAGGATAGTGTAAATATAAATAATATATTTAAATAAATGTAAATATTCCTAAACTACATCTTTTAATTTTTTTTCAAAAAACAATACTTGGGTTCATCCCTAGAGGTGAACCTAAGTGTTTTTCTTTTTTCAATCTTCATAATTTACATATTTTTGGTTTGTAATCTCGACCGTCGATCTTGGTCGATCTCCGGTTCACCATATCCCAATATTTTTCCATATTATCTTAGATTCGATACAATTTCTCTTAAACTCATGGATTTAAGTCGGCTTATTGTTGGAGATTTGTTTAGTATTCACCCGGTTAACTCGATTCAAACCATGCATGTATCAGTTATCCAAACCACTTAAGTACATGCTAATTCCAAACCAATGTTCGAAACAAACAACTTGATAACTGAAATATAATACTTTGTTTTCTAGCAAGTACATTTTTTTAGCTAATAATACTAACAAACATGAAAGACCCAAAAAAGAGTCACATTTAAGACCATTTATTATAGTTATAGACAAATTTTATATATAGCGTTGGAGCGAGAGAGAAGAGATATGCACATATATGATATATCATCTAATAAGAGGAAAAGGGAGAATGAAGAATGAGGAGGATGCTGAGGCAATGGGTGTAATAAGATTTAACCATGCGTTGGGAGATCATTTAGTTGCATTTACTTGAAATTCTTTTATGTTTTTTTGTTAAGTTGCATGCGAGGTGAGGTTACACCGGTTACTAGATCGAAATGATCTAGCGACAAGGGTGGTAACTAGTTAAAATACTTGAGATCTTATGAGCGTAAATCATATAAACTCAAGTATAATTTCGGTGAGGTTATAATGCGTACTAGTCCGCGAGAATTTCCGGCTATGCGTAATATAACTTGGTATTGTCATCTTTCCCATTCCGTACCACATACAGCCGCGACATGCAACCCATGCTCGTGTGTGTGTAGGGTTGGTTACGAAGAGCTCGGAGGTTACTGGGCTCGCTACCCTAGATGAGGCTGTCTACACGACGGTGTGGCTTTGAGTAAGATCCGATCGCATGCCTTAGTGGTTGCAACTCGGTGATTAGTGAGGGGTTTAAGGGAACAGATGTATACCGGGCCCTATGAGCGTTAACTTGTTAAAACTATCGTTTTATTTCAAGTTAAATTGTTGCATGTCTCGTGTTTGTGCTTGCATGTTGTTGTATGTTATTACAAGTAGTTGTGAATGCTTGTAGAATAACTTTGCTCAGCTTATCAGCTTCCGCATGTTATCTCTGATTTTATGTTGTGTTGTGCGCTTGCTTGCCAAAGGTTTATTTCGCTTGCATGTTAAATCTTATGCTCACAAGTTGTTATACTTGCTTGCATGTTGATTGCTTATGTTCGCATGTTAATTATATATGCTTGCATGTTGTTTGTTGATAGGGTTTGGGGATGGGATTTAATTCTTTGCAGGAACCCTGAGCTCACTAAGTAATCTTAGATTACTTATGATAATATTGTTGTGCTGCAGGTAACCCTAGAGGGAACTAGAGGGCGTGGTGAACAAAAGGACTCCGGAGTAGTTTTATTTTGGTGTCTATTGTAAAAATTAAAAGTATGTTTTATCGTGAACAAAACTTTGGCACTACACCTTGTTAATCTTTTGTGTAAACGTTTAAAGCAAAACCTTTTAAATTTTAATGCATTTCGGATTTATTTTATTTAAGCGAGTCGTACTGATATAGACTTTGTCCGAGTCGGCTCAACACACGGCTTGTCTGTAGGGTTGCAAAGCCTTAAGGACGTGTCGTGTGGTCGGGAACCTCACCGATGGACTGGCCAAAGGGTCTTGATTCGTTCTTGTACTCGGCCGGATCATCGGTGGACGTTTCCATAGTGGCATCCCGGTGCCGTCCGAAGGCCTGCGTGGTCCTAGTACGGTTCGGGGGCGTTACAACGGTGGTATCAGAGCATGGTTATGATGTTGTATAGGACTCGCGTTTTCAAATAATTTATCGAGTCAAATGGTCGCAGTAGACACCTAGGATAATCCGGATCGTTCATCACTTAGCGTTAGATGGGATTAAGTAAACCCTTTTGTTGACCGTGGATGCAGATGTCTCGTCAAGGATCCAAGAGGACTAGGTCAACGTATCGTTCGCCAGACACAGGGAGGGGTTCAAGTCAGCAGTTTGGTCCGGAGAAATGGGGTTCGCATTTTGGAGATGCGCAAGGGGAGGAGTCGTTTCCAGGCATATTCGAACCGAATATGTATATGCCTGAATGGGATGTACCTGGCGCGACGCCAAGGTACACACCATCGAGTTCAACTCGATTTAGTACACCAGAGGGTATGTACCCGCCAGGGTTTGCACCGTTTGCACCGTTCGCTACCTATCCACATCAGAACATGCCAAGGGGAGACCAAGTGCATGGAGAAGGATCGGGTGAATGTACCAGAGACCCAGCAGACACTTAAGATGATTCAAGACCTCTTGAGTCACATGATCCAGCAACAACAACAGAACCAAGCTAACCGTGCAGCAGAAGATCCATCCGACCAATTTTTAAAAATGGTGATGCTGTTGAGGAACTTAGGATTCCGCAAGTTCAAAGGAGACCCAAACGTTGTGTTAGCAGACGCTTGGATAAAGGAATTGGAGAATAATTTTGAAATGACAAGGTGTCC
>NC_025704.1:7652286-7688514 GCF_000633955.1 Camelina sativa
AGTATAGGAGACCGGTCTCGGTTAACTTCTTAGAAGAAGATGCTCGTGCATGGTGGGATGGCGTAGTTCCTCGCTATCGATATCAGACGATAACGTGGGAAATCTTTAAGAGGGAGTTTGAGCTAAAGTACTTTCCACCAGAGTCACGTGATTGACTAGAGAATAAGTTCCTGCAACTGGAACAAGGTGAGATGACTGTTCGAGCTTATGGAAGAGTTTTTACAAGACTTCGGAGGTATTTGTACCAAGGAAATGATGATGAGTTAGCTATGGCCCGAAGATTCTTTAACGGACTCAGGCCAGATATAAAGGGAAGGTTGCATGCTGTGACATACCGGAGTGTCGCGGAGGTAGAGGAGAGAGCAGTAAGTGTTGAGGAAGCCATTGAGACAGAGAAGGAGATTTCGGCTAAGGAGAAAAAGAAGGAACCCGTCCAACAGACTAAGGTGGTGAACACTAGGAAAGTGAATCAATTGGTAGGACGGAATTGGGGCGCAGGCCGTGGTAAAGTTAAAATGAATGTCAACCAAGGAGGCCGTAATGTGAACAACATGGATCCGCGAGGATGCTATGTGTGTGGTCAAGTGGGGCATTTTGCTCGAGCTTGCCCAACTGTTGAGGAAACGAAGAGTACCAATCTGTCAACTGTCACATGTTTCTACTGTGGCGAGTTAGGACACTATGCAAACTCATGTCCATCAAGGCCGGCCAAACCGAATGCCCAAACTGTGAACCGTGCCCAGGCAGCGAACCAAGTGAAGGAACCCCCAGCGAAGAAGCAAGCAACCCCGGCAAATGTTTTTGCTTTAGGAGTAGAGCCACCTAAACCTCAGCAGGCCGCGAAGGGTCCTATAACAGGTTTGATTGGGTTCTATCTCTCTTGTGATTGATTACGTGTTTGTGTGATTAGTTTATTGCATTGCATTGTGGTATTTGCTTTGCGTTTAGGAACTCTACTTGTTTGTGGTAACCCCACGCATGTATTGTTCAATTCGGGAGCGTCCAATAGTTTTGTGACTCCTGAAGTGGCTGACAAGTTTGGAGACTTGTGTGAGGAGGAAGAGGTGAACATTAATGTCTACACTGCTGGTAATAAACCGCCGTTGAAGACAAGAAGATGGATCAAGAAAGTGTCGATAGTCTTGCAAGATACGAACCTTCCGGTAAATCCTCTAGTGATGCCGTTGGATAGGTTCGATGTTATTTTGGGAATGGATTGGTTATCGGAACACCAAGCCCATATAGACTGCAGCAGGAGCAGGGTTATATTTGAAAATGGAGGAAGGACACCTCTACTTTTCTATGGAATCAGTCCGAGTAAAATGGCATACTTCGCATCGGCAGCAAGGATTGGAAGATCAGTTGAAGAAGAGGAAATTTATCTAGTCACTCTTACCGCCTTGGGAGGAGATGACAAGGAAGGCATGGAGGTTGAGGATATTACCACAGTCAAGGACTTTGAGGACGTGTTTAGACCGTTGGAAGGACTGCCTCCACCAAGGAGCCATCCTTTTACCATAAACCTTCAGCCCGGAGCTACCCCGATTGCTAAGGCACCGTATCGCATGGTACCAGCCGAGTTTGCTGAACTCAAGACTCAGTTAGAAGACTTGTTGGAGAAAGGTTTTATACGACCAAGTTCATCGCCATGGGGAGCCCTAGTGCTTTTTTTCAAGAAGAAGGACGGAAGCATGCGCTTGTGTATTGATTACCGAGGAATTAATAACATAACCATCAAGGACAAGTATCCTTTGCCAAGGATTGATGAGTTATTAGATCAACTCAGAGGAGCAAGTTGGTTTTCAAAGATTGATTTAGCCTCCGGCTATCATCAAATCTCAATTGCGGAACAAGATGTAATGAAGACGGCATTTCAAACAAGATACGGTCAGTATGAGTTTGTAATAATGCCGTTTGGACTTACCAATGCACCGGCGGCATTTATGCGATTGATGAATGAAGTTTTCCATGACTATTTGGATCGATTCATGATAATATTCATCAATGACATCCTTATATACTCGCGGAGTGCGGAGGAACACTCGGAGCATTTGAGGAAAGTGTTGGAGAGGTTAAGGGAAGTTAAGCTGTTCGCGAAGTTCAGCAAGTGTAAGTTTTAGCAAAGAGAGATTGGATTTCTGGGGCACCGAGTTTCGGAACAGGGCGTGTCCGCAGACCCAGAAAAGATTGCAGCCATACAGGATTGGCCGAAGCCAACCACAGTGTCGGAAGTTCGAAGTTTCTTAGGCCTGGCAGGCTATTATCGGAAGTTCGTGAAGGGGTTCTCAACTATTGCGAAGCCTTTAACACGACTTCCTGGGAAAGGAGTACCGTTTTTATGGAGTGAAGACATGGAGAAAGCTTTCAGGAAGCTGAAGGAAGCGCTAACGACAGCACCAATGTTAGCCCTACCCAAGCCAAACCAACCATATTCTGTGTTTACAGACGCGTCAAGAGTGGGCGTTGGATGTGTTCTGATGCAAGGGAATAGAGTGATTGCCTATGCCTCCAGACAGCTAAGGAAGCATGAGGAGAATTACCCCACTCATGACCTAGAGATGGCAGCCGTGGCGTTTGCTTTGAGGATATGGAGATCATACTTGTATGGAGAAGCGGTTCAGGTATTTACGGACCATCAAAGTCTTAAATACTTGTTCACGCAACCGGATCTTAATTTGCGTCAGAGAAGGTGGATGGAATTCATAGCCGATTATGATTTGAAGATCCGGTACCACCCAGGCAAGGCGAATGTAGTAGCAGATGCGCTAAGCCGAAAAAAACACAAGTTGATGCTGAGAAGGATGTGGAGTTTTTGGCCGACGAATTGAAGGAGGTTAGGCTTTTAGCCTTAGAAGGAGAGACTAGCGAGCCGTTGGGTTTACAAGCCGTAACTCAAGCGAGCTTGTTACACCGAATTCGTGAGGAACAACACCAAGACGACAATCTGATGAAGATTATCGAGGAACTGAAAAGTTCAGAAGGACCAAATGCTAGCGGTTATCATTTAGCCGATGATGACACTCTACTTCTCAATGGGAGAGTAACTGTACCTGATCGGAGTGGATTACGAGAGGAGATATTGAGAGCGGCTCACAGCTCAGCGTTGAGTATACACCCGGGAAGCACCAAGATGTACAAGGACGTTCGTAGATACTATCATTGGCCTGGATTAAAGAGAGCAGTAGCGAAGTGGGTAAGTCAATGCGATTCATGTCAAAGAATCAAGGTATAGCATCAAGTGCCAGCAGGTTTGCTACGCAACTTGCCCATACCGACCTGGAAATGGGACTCTATCTCGATGGATTTCATTACTGGTCTACCTATCAGAAAAGGGAGAATCAATGATGCAGTATGGGTAGTGGTTGATCGTTTAACCAAGGTAGCCCATTTGGTTCCAGTAAGAAGTACAGACCAAGCGCTAGTTTTAGCAGAGAAGTGTATTGATGAAATTTTGAATCTTCATGGAGTGCCAGCAAATATTGTTTCCGATCGTGACCCCAAGTTCGCATCAATATTTGGCAAGATTTGCACAGGGCGTTGGGAACAGATGTTCACATGAGCACCTCATTCCACACGGAGACAGACGGACAGACGGAAAGGACTATCCGAACCATAGAGGACATGATCCGACTATGTGCTTTGCAGTGGTCATCAGATTGAGAAAAGAATTTGCCATTGGTCGAGTTTGCGTATAAAAACAGTTATCACACAAGCATTGGCATGTCGCCATTTGAGGCAATGTACGGAAGGCCGTGTCGAACGCCTCTATGTTGGACCGAAGTTGGGGAGAGGACAAGTTTCAATCACAAGTTGATTGATGAGACGACGGAGAAGATCAAGTTCATACGGGAGACTATGAAGAAGGCACAAGACCTCCAAAAGAAGTACGCAGATCGTAAAAGGCGGGAAGTGGAGTTTAAAGTTGGAGACATGGTGTATTTGAAAGTCGCACCACAAAAAGGAAAGGATCAATTTGGTAAGGTGGTAAAACTCGCAGTAAGGTTCATCGGGCCATACCCGATTGAGCAACGAGTTGGAGAAGTAGCTTACCGGCTAGCTATGCCAGAGATGATGCGACTACATAAAGTCTTCCATGTTTCACAACTTGATATGAGCTTTGGCTACAAAATGATCTTGAACCAAAACAAGGATGAGTCGTTAGCTGGTCTAAAGACCTTTCTAACTAACCCAGATAGGGTGGAGATGAATGGTGGATTGATAAGAACCACAATAGATGTGAAAGTCTACTGATACTTCTTAGAACACTCAAGAATTCGGACACACTCACGAATTAGAGAGCAATGGTTTCTTTTGTGAAACAGAAACAAGCAATTTTTATTAATCAAAAGGTGGAAAAAAAAGAACTACAACTCAAGGCATTATATAGCCAGGTTCATAACTTATTCTAAGGAAAAACACATAAATCCTGCAAAGAGAAGAACAAGGAAAACCAGAACAAAATCAGAAAAATAAAGGAAAGAGACGTTGTGTAGAAAGGAGAATATCAAGGGTGTCGATTAAGGCAAATTTGATATCTTGACTTCATGACATGATTCTTCTTCGATCTCGGGATATTCTGGACGAGTGAGAGAGCCTTCTAGATGTCTTCTAGTGCCAAATAACACGTGCTTAAGTGGGCTTCAAGTTTGGGGGTGAATAAAGCCCATTTAACCTTATTGCTTATTAGAGAGTCCACTGGACATGTGTTTACTGTTCGGTCCATATCTGGAGATTTATAGCAGTTATCTCGACGCTCGTTGGTTCTCCGGAAACTAGACTCAGAAAGCTTTAATTTGATATATGGCTCATCTCCTGGCTCGTCCTGAATCGTCGGAGGTATTTCGTTGAAGACGGCCTTTAGTTGGGAGCTCTCCGATGGGGTTAGGCGAATGGCTTCAAACTGATCAAGGGGGTTCAGTCCTTCATGTTCCAGCTGCTCCAGAAAGATGTTGAACTTCTTTTCTATGCTTTTGCTCCTGGTCCTAGTCATTGGTCTGCTTGGCACATATGGAGCTTGGATAATATGGCTTGGTGGTTCGATGTCCTCATCACAACTACGGAAGCATGTACCAGATCCTACCATGATTGTGCCAGAAACTATCGAGGAGTTGGAGCCAAATCTTACTTATCCTGAAGGACCGTTTGGGATAGGGTAGAGAAGGACTCGGAAGTTGAAGAATAGGAGTATCCCTCAAATCCAAGTATTTTGGGGAAAGCAGAACCGTAATGTCACCACTTGGGAAGATGAGGATAGGATTTGTGCCAAGTATCCTCAACTGTTCGCCGAAGAAGATGAGGCAGGGCCGTCGGAACCCTATGGAATTCGGGACGAATTCTATTAAGGGGGGGGGGGGAGAATGTAATGACCCTCACCAAGAGGTAAATTACAAAATGAAGTCTCAAGGCCAAAAGATGAGAAAGAGAAGCCAACAAGGAAAGAAGAAAATTTAATGAACAGAAGTCCGAGAAATTCTAGACAAATTGAGAATTGGCCGAGTTGCCCGAAGATGACCGAAGGACCGAGGGAGTCCGAGAATTGCCGATAGCTGCCGAGAGTGTCCGAGAAAAATTGCCGAGAGTGCCGAGACGGACCAATTATTGCCGAGAGTCGACGAGGATCGACCAAGACACTAACCGATTCTACCAAAAATCTTTTAAGTAAAGAAGAGATTGTGGAATGATTATTTTAATCATGAAAAGTTAGTGGAAGTTAGTGGAAGATTATTTTAATCTTGAAGAAGATAGTGGGAGTTAGTGGAAGAATTAAATAATTCAAGGTGGATTAGTGGAGTTAGTGGTGATTAAAGAATTCAAGGGAGAACTTAGTGGAATTCAAGGTGGCTGATCGACATCCTCACAAGTGTTTTTTCATGCTCTAATAAACACTAATGGAAAGCAAGCTCTCCACATGCATTGGTTGCCTCTACCGCCCAACCACTCTATAAATAGCTCCTCATCTCTCTCATTTTCGCACAAGTGATCAAGGGGTAAGGAGAGAAAAACTTGGGAGAGAAAATAAAGAAGTGAGAGAGAGAGAATAGAGAAAGAAGGAGGGTGTTGCCGCGAGTGAAAGAAGAGAAGGAGAGAAGACGCAAGACGAGACTATCAACCAAGGTTAGATGGATAAAAAAATCGATTCTAACCGAAGAGAAGATCCAAGTGTGCCGCAAAAGAAGCTTCACCAAGGGAGACCGATCACCAACGGTTTACTGTGAGTTCAGGCACATAATTTGCCGGCTTAGATGGAGAGTTAAAAACATCCATCTAGTGCGCGGTTTGCATGGATCATTTAGTTGCATTTACTTAAAATTCTTTTACGTTTTTCTTGTTAAGTTGCATGCAAGGTGAGGTTACACCGGTTACTAGATCGAAATGATCTAGCGACAAGGGTGGTAACTAGTTAAAATACTTGAGATCTTATGAGCGTAAATCATATAAACTCAAGTATAAATTTCGGTGAGGTTATAATGCGTATTAGTCCGCGAGAATTTCCGGCTATGCGTAATATAACTTGGTATTGTCATCTTTCCCATTCCGTACCACATACAGCCGCGACATGCAACCCATGTTCGTGTGTGTGTAGGGTTGGTTACGAAGAGCTCGGAGGTTACTGGGCTCGTTACCCTGGCCGAGACTGTCTACACGACGGTGTGGCTTTGAGTAAGATCCGATCGCATGCCTTAGTGGTTGCAACTCGGTGATTCGTGAGGGGTTTAAGGGAACATATGTATACCGGGCCCTATGAGCGTTAACTTGTTAAAATTATCGTTTTATTTCAAGTTAAATTGTTGCATGTCTCGTGTTTGTGCTTGCATGTTGTTGTATGTTATTACAAGTAGTTGTGAATGCTTGTAGAATAACTTTGCTCAGCTTATCAGCTTCCGCATGTTATCTCTGATTGTTTGTTGTGTTGTGCGCTTCCTTGCCAAAGGTTTATTTTGCTTGCATGTTAATTCTTATGCTCGCATGTTGTTATACTTGCTTGCATGTTGATTGCTTATGTTCGCATGTTAATTATATATGCTTGCATGTTGTTTGTTGATGGGGTTTGGGGTTGGGGTTTAATTCTTTGCAGGAACCCTGAGCTCACTAAGTAATCTTATATTACTTATGATAATATTGTTGTGCTGCAGGTAACCCTAGAGGGAACTAGAGGGCGTGGTGAACGAAAGGACTCCGGAGTAGTTTTATTTTGGTGTTGTAAAAATTAAAAGTATGTTTTATCGTGAACAAAACTTTGGCACTACGCCTTGTTAATCTTTTGTGTAAACGTTTAAAGCAAAACCTTTTAAATTTTAATGCATTTCGGATTTATTTTATTTAAGCGAGTCGTACTGATATAGACTTTGTCCGAGTCAGCTCAACACACGGCGTGTCTGTAGGGTTGCAAAGCCTTAAGGATGTGTCGTGTGGTCGGGAACCTCACCGATGGACTGGCCAAAGGGTCTTGATTCGTTCTTGTACTCGGCCGGATCGTCGGTGGACGTTTCCATAGTGGCGTCACGGTGCCGTCCGAAGGCCTGCGTGGTCCTAGTACGGTTCGGGGGCGTTACAGTTGGCCTGACCACTACTTCCAAACTTGGTGGCCATGGATAAAACAAACAAACCAGTTTTGCAATAGATAGCAAAATCTTCACAGTTGTTGTCTAAAAGATCGTACTCACCAAACTTATTTTTTAAAAGGAGAAACTACGCACGTGAGATGACATCATCACAAGGATCCGAAAATGCTATCGTGCAAGTACCACCTCGTTTGGCTAGAAAGACAGACGGAGAGAGGCACTGCACTTCAACAAAAATGAGCTTCGGTAGCAGACCTTTGTAGTACAAATTTACGAACTAGTACTAAAAGTACCAAAATCGGATGCCAAGTATTTTGTAGCATTATATTAACGCTAGTATATAATTTCATTTAGCGGGAACATAAAAATCAATATTATAGCCGGGAAGGTGTATTTTGGAGGCAAACTATATGGGTTTTTTCCCGCAAACTAAAAAAAGTTTCGATTCTTTGACCAAAAATTGAAGACAGTCTTTTACACTTAGCCAAAAAATAAAAAACCCAGAAAACAAAAAGCTTTTCAGATTCTCTAAACTTTTCAGATCTCTTATCTCAATCTCAAAGTTTTTTTTTTCCTTTCTTGAAATCTCAATACCCATTCCATGTAATCTCGATTCTCATTGTCTAGATTCCGATTCTCAACAAGAAAAAATTTCGACATTCTCTATGTAGCAAAATATCCGTTTAGATCTGTCCCTCTTACCGGTATCCATCGCTTTGTCTCTGTCGCTCTCTGTCTCCGTCGTTCTCTATGGCTCCGTCAGTCTCTCTCTCCGTCGCACTCTGTGTCTCTGTCGCTCTCTGTCTTAGTTTCTTTCTGCCTCGGTCTCTCCGCCTTTGTCTCTCTCCGCCTCTGTCTCTCTCTGCCTTTGTCTCTCTCCGCCTCTGTCTCTCTCTGCCTCTGTCTCTCTCCGATCTCAGTAGATTCGAATTCAGCTGATCTCATCCACCTGAAAGGTATAAGGCATTCAATAAATGTATTATAGTTCTTTACTCTGATTTTAATTTTGACCGATTTGAATTTTGTCAGGTAATCACATCTCATTAGCTGGATCTTCTGCCTGCTTGCATCAGAACACAGAGGCTAGTTCTCTCAATGAAACTGATATTTCGTTTTGATAAATTGTTTAAGAGTTGAACGAATTGGTTGTTTGATATTTCATTTTAATAAATTGTTGCTGAATGTGTGAATATGTTTGTTTGGTGTGTTTGTCTAGTGTTTGTTTGGTATTTGTTTGGTGTTTGTGTTATTCTTATGTTTTTGTTTTGTTTTCTTTATGGGTAAGGACATATAATGGTTATGGAAAAGACATGGGTTCATCTTAACAGGTATGTGAAAACGTTTTGTATAGTTGAGTTTATTGGTTTAGTTGTTATATTTAAGTTTTTTTAAAAGTTTGTAACTCGTTTTTTCCTTTGGTTTTTGCTTTTATCTTCATTGCAGAACGGATCCTGGTTATGAGAAAGGTGCATGGGATTTTGTGAGGTCTGTGGCTGCAGGTTTAGGAGACAATTCAATTATTATTTGCCTGTGTATTGACTGTCGCAACGTATATCGCCACTCAGTCGCTGATGTTGTTGATCATCTTGTAACAAGAGGAATGGATTGGAGTTACAAGTCGAGGGATGACTGGTTTCATCATGGAGAAGTGAAATCAAGGACTGAGTGTAGAAAGAACACAAGCCAGTGGAACGAAGAGATATTAGGTTTGTTCAAAGCTGCGGAGTTTATGGATGAAGAGCTTGTTAGTCATGGTGATTTAATTGATGTTGCTGAAGGGGATGATAAGGTAGAAGATGAGTTCTTAGCCAAGCTAGCTGATGCAGAAGCACCACTGTATCCAGGTTGCACAAAGTACAGCAAGCTATCTGCGACTGTTTCACTCTTTCGGTTAAAGACTCAGAGCAGTTGGTCTGACAAAAATTTTGATAGTCTACTTGAGACTTTAAAACAGATGCTACCCAAGGATAATGTATTGCACACGTCCTTGTATGAGGTGAAGAAATTCTTTAAATCTTTTGATATGGGTTATGAAAAGATATACGCTTGTCTGAATGACTGTTGTCTGTTTAGAAATCAGTATGAGGAGCTCGACAGTTGTCCTAAATGCAAATCTTCGCGATGGAAGATTAACAAGCGAACTGGTGAGGTGAAGAAAGGGACTCCACAGAAAGTACTTAGGTACTTTCCGATAATTCCACGTCTCAAGAGGATGTTCAGGTCAGAGGACACGGCGAAAGACTTACGGTGGCATTTCAATAATAAGAGCACAGATGGAAAAATGCATCATCCGATAGATTCTGTGATGTGGGATCAAATGAGTTATACCTATAAATAAAATCGTAACTATACACAACTATTCTTCTAGTGATTGTAGTATACTTTTAACTGGAAATTACTTATCTTTACATTCGACGACAACATTATAAATGTAGACATACGGACCACACACAACTTAATGTGACAATACACAACCACTATCGTACTAAGTCTTAAACCAATGTTTGAAACAACTACAACAAACATTTAATACTGAATAATAATATGGGTAATTATCATAAATACCACTAAAAAATTTTTGTTCCAAAAATACTATTTTATTTTTATTTTCTAAAAATACCACTAAAATGTGTATTTTCCAAAAATACTACAAAATAAACTAAAAACTAAAGCCTAAATCCTAAACACTAAACTCTACTTCCTAATAATTATATCTTAAATCTAAAATTGTCAATCTGAATCAAGATCTACAGGGCTCATTATCTCTTATCTCTAGAAATATAAATGTAAGTACAGATTTTTTGGCATGTCAAGTGTGTACCTCTCTGCATAATGTCTTGTATGTAAACAGTTTCCCATTCAATTGGCTCATCTGAGCTAATCTTTTGTCGACAAAAAAACACAAACCTCTAATCTAGAAAAATAAATTTCACATCCTTAAAAATTATTTTTTTGTGGTTGTGATGTTTTTGAAAATAAAACAGAAAATATGGTATTTTTTGGAAAAAAAACAGAAAAGTAGTATTTTAAATACTATGCGTTTTCGTTACCGCTTAATTTTTATTATTTGGATGTTTATCCGGATGTTGTTAGTTTAGTGAGGTTATAGGACTCTAATGAAACTGCCGTTCTGCGGCATGTCCGTTTGTAATTTCTTTCCTTTTTTAATAAATTGTAGGAGACCGTTGTTTCCTATGGTCTACCAAAAAAAAAGAAATTTAGAGAGGTTTTGTAGTATTTACGTGGCACCACAATTTTTTTTGTTTGCTCTCTCAAAGTCACATTAAGTGTAATCGTACTTTCTTTTGTTGAATTTCAAATTTTCTAACAACCAATGTAATTGATTGGTTGGGGCACCAACATAGTACTCTTTTTAGTTATCTTTCGATTATTTAATTCTCAAAACGCATGGAACATAATTTTAGGTATTGAATTTAATTTACCATATGATTTACTAATTTTGAGCGGGTATGCATGCTTTCCTCACGACATTATTTGATGATTTCTTACATGTGGCGATGATGGGTGCAAAATTATAGTGGTGAATTTTTAATTCTTTTGTATATATGTTTTATTTTACCCATAATGTAATACTCTAAATAATACAATAAAAAAACTCTTCAATAATAAGAGCAGCTTTTTTATTTAAATTTTGAGCAAAATTATAGTATTTTCAATATCATTCAATGTTAAACTATTACTAGTAAATAAGGAAACATATGCTAAAAATGATTACTTTAAATAGAAAACTAGAAAACGATTACTTATCCTTAAAATGTTTGATACATTCTAAAGTATTTTGAAATGAGAGAAATAAAATCTTTTCACATTATAGATACACTTGGTTAATTATGAACTATTAATAACCGCTCAAAATTAGCAATCACGTGGTAAATTAAATTAAATACCTAAAATTATGTCCAGGCGTTTTGAGAATTAAATTTTCGAAAGAAAACTAAAAAAAGCATTGTGCTCTGTTGATACATTCTAAAATTGTCAACCCAAATCTTGACGATATCAAGATCGACATGAAGAAATTTTCTTCTTTATCTCTTATTTCTAGAAATACAAATATAAGTGCGGATTCTTTGACACGCCAAGCACATACCTCTCTGCATAATGTCTTGTATGTAAACAATTTCCCACTTAATTGGCTCGACTGAGCTAATTTTTTGTAGACACAAAAAACCCAAACCTAGAAAATAAACTTTCACATCTTTAATAATCAATTGTTTGTGCTTGTGGTAGTTTTGGATTTTTTTTTTTTAAATGTCGTATCTTTTGAAAAAACCTTTTAAAAGTAGTATTTTAAATTTTTAAGAAATTTAGAGAGGTTTTGTAGTATTTACGTGGCAGCACAATTTTTTCTTTTTGCTCTCTCAAAGTCACATTAAGTGTAATCGTACTTTCTTTTGTTGAATTTAAATTTTTCTAACCAACAATGTACTTGATTGGTTGACACATCAACAAAGCAGAGTACTCTTTTTAGTCATCTTTCGATTATTTAATTCTCAAAACACTTCGAACATAATTTTAGGTATATAATTTAATTTACTACGTGATTTGCTAATTTTGAGCGGTTATGCATGCTTTCCTCATGACATTATTTGATGATTTCAGACCTGTGGCGATGGCGGGTGCAAAATTATAGTGGTGAATTTTTAATTTTTTTGTATATATGTTTCATTTTACCCAAAATGTAATACTATAAATAATACCAAAAAAAAACTCTTCAATAACAAGAGCAGCTTTTTTATTTAATTTTTGAGCAAAACTATAGTATTTTCAATATCTTTCAATGTTAAACTAATACTAGTAAATAATAAAACATATGTTAAAAATGATTATTATAAGTAGAAAACAAGAAAACAATTACGTATCCTTAAAATGTTTGATACATTCTAAAGTATTTTGAGATGAGAGAAACAAAATGTTTGCACATTATAGATACACTTGGTTATGAACTAGTAATAGACGCATAAATTAAATATAGGAAACAGAAGTAGGATCATTTTGTAGGATTTTCAGCAGCTCATTTTGAATTTAATTGACAAACTTATACGTAATAGGATCGTGTCACTGTCACTGGACTAGCTACGCCAAGAGTACCCGTCTCCGCGGCCTGCCTCAGTGTTGGTTTGCTCATTCACCATCCATGGCATAAAAAGGAAGAGTCGATCTCAATTAGCTGCTTTTCATCATCTAGCAACGTTTCCATATGTTTTAGCTTTTTCTATTGCTACGATTTAAAGTCTCAAGAACTCAAAACCTAGTCTCATCTTGGGCTGTTTGTACATATTCACATAGTTTGATCAATCAATTATACATTCAAATAAAATATATATGTATATATATATATATATATATATATATATATATATAATATGGAAAAATAGTAATTTTACTCATCTAATCTTCAAAGTATACTTACAGACTAAATATTTCCTTTATAATATCTTAAAAAATAATAACATAGACGTAACTGAACATACACAAACACTTAAGTACTACCTCATTATGTCTGCCTCTACAATTTTTTGTATGTTTGTTGAAAGAATTAATCGTCAATCAAAGTCTCTTTATAATTTTTTGATGTTCAAGAATACTATACTGTATATGTAAAGCATCTTTGTCTTTAGCATTTTAACCCTTTAACAGAAAAAGAAAAAAAAAAAATAAGAAGACAAACTTTCCTAATAAATAGCGTTGGAAAGAGAGATAAGAGATGCACATCTAAGATGAAAGGGAGAATGAAGCATGAGGAGGAGGAGCCACTCAGCCCGATGGCGCGAGTATTCCAGTCGCCAGGCATAGACTTATGTGTCATCATAAATATTGGTTTCAAAACCAAAATTAATCTTGATGCTTTGAGGCATAATGTCTACAAGCATCCTCGTTTCTCCAGCAAACTGGTGCCCACTTATACACATATGCCATACTTTCTTATACATTATAGTTATTTTCGATTATTTGTAAGTGATGTGTATTCAAACATCACCTGAATAAGAATTTGGTCTCCATGTGTTTTATCTTAATAGTCTGACAATGGTGCAAAATGGATAGAGACCAAAGTCAATGTAGAAGATCATGTAATCGTACCATACATAGATCCAGAAGAGATATGTGAAGGTGGACAAAGCTTCGTCGATGATTATATCTCACGTCTCACAATGATTCCTCTTGATAAATCAAGACCCTTGTGGGACATTCACATCCTTAACGTCAAAACCTCTGATGCTGAGGCAGTGGGTGTAATAAGATTTAACCATGCGTTGGGAGATGGAATGTCCTTCATTTCCCTCCTTCTCGCATGTACCCATAAAACATCAAATCCAGACATGTCTTCTACTGCTATTCCTTCCGTGAAACGGCGAAGCACGGTGCCGCATAGCCTTGAAAAAACCGGCTGGTTCTTAAGGGCAATATTCACCATTGGTTCTACAATGATATTGATTTGGAATACACTTGTAGATATGTTGTTACTTTTTGCCACTCTGTTGTTTTTGAAGGATACCAAAACGCCACTGAAAGGTGGTGCGAATGTCAGGAGCAATCCAAAGAGATTTTATCACCGAAATATATCTCTAGATGACATTAAACTTATCAAGAACGCTATGAACATGGTACGTTCTGATTTATGTTCATAACGCACTTGAGGATTTCTCTTACCTTTTTTAATGGATCTATGCTTTCTATTAATCTTATATGTGGTATATATACATTTGCTGTTATTAGACTATCAACGATGTTCTACTCGGAATTACACAAGCCGCTCTTTCTAGCTATATGAAACGACAATATGGTAAACATTAAATTCAATATATATGATATGATGTATATTATTAAGAGTTGATCTAATAATTAACTTATACAATACTAGAAGTCATCCCGTGCTACGCACGGATTTAGCTTACATTGTTTTTGAATTTTAGTAATTTGGATATTATACTTCTTTTATTTGTTTACTCAGCAATTATTATTTTAATGATTTTTAAAATATACTGATCATTTCAATTTTTTTTGGTTTTTTTTTTTTTCTTGCTTTCCTTTTTTTTTTTTTTTTTGAACAACCTATAAAGTTAATTTATTATAAAGTTATAAAAAATTACTCTATGTTATGGTTGACTATAAAATGCAATAGTTTTGTTCCATCGCTGAAATGAATTTTTAGATATGTCTATTTAGCTTTATCATAAATGCAATTGGATAAAAAAAATATTTATTTTTTCGTAGCTACTTAGAAGAAAAACCGCAGAATATTATAATATCAAATGCCATAATAAAAAAGTTTATTAGGAAGTAAAATATTATATGTAAAAGTGGAAAATGTTATGAGAATTTTTGTTGATATTTTATTTTTAAGATGGTTAATTCTAAAGCTATTTGATACTAAGATTCCTAAAAATATATGATACCAATATAAAATTAGCATATAACTCAAAACTATAGAAGTCAAATTAATTAGTATAGAAAAATGCAACTCATATCATGGTATGATATAAAAAGACATCACAATCTTAACTACATGATTTTTTAAGCATATGATAGTAACATCACAAACTAAATTTACAATGGAGAGACTCATATGCATTGTCTAATAAGAAGAAGTTTTAGTCTACTTTACACACTGTTAATTATAATATAGCAAATTTGAAATGCTACTAATAATCTTAATATAGCGATAATAATGCACTATTATAGAGAGACAAATAATAGCAAAGAAAAAAAACGCTATTATATGTGCCCCCTCTAAGATAGCATCGGCAAAGACAGCATTTACAAAATCACTATCGAAACGAAATGATAGCGTTTTTTCGTATGCTAAAAATACGCATATTTCTTGTAGTGATGTTGAACATATTAAATCATGATAGTTCATTTTTTCATGATGTAGTAGTATTAACATAACCAACAAACACGATAACCCTAGAGTAAATATAAAATATGGTTCAAGGCCCAGCCGAGGCCCAACCCATAGGGTAAGCAATTGAAGCCAAGTATTAGGGCATCAAACTTTTTGGAGCATACTTTAGACCAAAAGTTTTTTTTTGTCTTTTATGTAGGGAAAAACAAAATTATAAGTTCGGTTATTTTTAGATTTTTTTATATAAGTTCAAGTTTTATATAAAAAACATATACTTTTCATGTAGATATATCCAATTTACGGATGAAGTTTTGTTAGGTTTATGTCAAAAACTATTTCGTCTTTTGAATTGTTGGTGAATGAGCATTAGATTAATGCTAATTAAACTTGTTGTTGATGAAACTTTAAAGTAAAATTTAATTTAGAAAAACTAATTTGAAACTCTAATAAAAAAAGTTTCTATATTCGAAGAGGTTGAAAACAATAATGAGTTATTAGGCAATATAATTTTTATTTTTGTATAAATATTTAAATGAATATGAAAACATTGAAAAGACAAAAAATGTGAGCAAGCAAAACGAACATATATCGGTTTATGGACTTAGAAACTACCTTATGAAAATATTTTTTTATACCGGAGGCCGGCGGCCGGAGTTCGCCGGAGGAGTTCACCGGAGGTCGGAGGCCGGCGGCCGGAGTTCGCCGGAGGTGTTCACCGGAGGTCGGAGATGGCCGGAGTTCGCCGGAGATGGCCAGAGTTCGTCGGAGGTCATAATTCGCCGGCGGTCGGAGATGGCCGGAGTTCGCCGGAATTCGCCGGTCGAAGATGAAAGGCGGTCGCCGGTGGCCGGCAGTGGTGGTGGCTGTAGGAAAACTAAACCCTAAGGGATAGTACTCTGTGAACCCTAGGGTGATGTAAAAGAGGTGGAGTTGGTGGTGCTGAAAGGAGGTTGAAGTGGTGAAGGTGAAAGGAGGTAAAGGTGGAGAAGTTATGGATAAGGGTATAGAGATATATATTATATAATATATAGAGTATATTAACTCCTTATGGTTAGAGTAATCATCCAGTAAATTATAAATTTTTTTTATGTTATTTCTGCCAATTCCCCTAATTTATATTTTTATTTCTCTAACCAACAATATAAATGATTGGTTGGCAGTTGGCGGATCAACAAAAGGTCCGCCTCGTGGGTCAATGTAAATGATTGATTTGTAAGTTACATTTTTCTCACAGTATTAGTACTCCTTCTGTTTCAAAATGTAAGTTGTTTTGGAGATTTTTTTTTGTTTCAAAATATAAGTTGTTTTCCAACAACCAAGACAAAAAGCAAACTAAAAGTAAAGTTTATATTTTTTTAAACCATTTATCTTTTTTTCTTTAATTAAATAGTGAGATAAAATCATGAGTTTTTTTAGAGACTACAGAAAGCAAAAATTATCTTAATATGTGTACATTCAACCAAAACAACTTACATTTTGAAACAGAGGGAGTATTAATATTAATGATACTATTGATGATTGTTGGACCATTGTTGGACCAATGGCGCTCAGGGTTGCAAAATGTGGTCAAGATATTTTTTCTTTTGTGTGTATATGTTTTATGAATGTAATCCTAAATACAAAATAATGAAATATACAAAAAGCCCTTCAATTATAAAAACATTTATTTATTTACATGTTGAGCAAACCTATGGTAGTTTTCAATATTATTCAAATTCAAACTATTAACAAATAATGAAATATATGTTGAAAATGATTAATTTATGTAGAAAAACAATTAACATATCCTTAAATCATTTTCCGAATTCTAAACTATTTGAGATGAGAGAAACAAAATGCTTTTATATTATGGATTAAATTGTGTTAATTATAAACTATTAACAGCCGCATTTAATAGAGATTGCAGGGTCAAAGTTAAACTTATACTTAATAAAATAAAAAGGAAAAAATGTCACTTAAACCATGAACTTTCAAATTTTGGCTATTCAAATCATGAATTTTGTTGTAGTTCATTTAAAACATCAACTTTCGTGGACTAGCCATTTTAAACATTAAGTTACGTTGGCTAGCTCTTTTAAACATTAAATTTTTTTGACCAAGCCATAAAAGACATGATGTTAAATCCGGTAACTGAGCAACTAACAGACATTATTGTGTCGTTGACCACTCTTCGTTAGTGACAAAACGATGTTGTTTTGATGAAAATTTTAATTTGAGAAAAATATCACTTAAACGATGAACTTTTATATTGAGGTCATCTAAACCATGAACTTTCAAATCTAGCCCATTTAAACCATGAACTTTCTTGTATGTCATTTAAACATCAACTTTTATTGACTAAAATTTTTTAGACATCAAGTCAAACTATTAAGTTTGCTAACACATTTTACTTCAATCGATCACAAGGGAGAATACACATATCAAGATCACAAGCACAAGAAGCATCATAAGGGTTACAATCAAAAGCACAACAAAGATGTGGTAAAATAATGCATAGAAAACCTAGAATCTTAAATAAAGTGATTAATTCTATAAAACTAAAATAAGCTGATCAATCCTTCAAACTCTAGTGTGGCATTCTAATACCTGGAAAACTCAATACACAAACAAAATGACACAAAATACATGACAAAAAACGACCAAAAGTGAGTACTAAATGAAGAAGAAATACACTAAAAGCACATATATCACTTGTTTTGTTAACATAAATAATGTCATGTCGAATTTGGCTTGGTCAACAAAATTTAATGTCTAAAAAATTTCATTCAATGAAAGTTGATGTTTTAAATGGCTTACAAGAAAGTTCATGGTTTAAATGGCCAAGATTTGAAAGTTCATGGTTTATATGGTCTCAATTTAAAAGTTCATGGTTAATATGACATTTTCTCAAATTAAAATTTATATCAAAACAATATCGTTTTGTCACTAACGAATAGTGGTTAACGGTACAGTAATGTCTGTTAATTGCTCGGTTATCGGATTTAACGTCATGTATTTTTTGGCTTAGAACAGAGATTAATGTTTAAAAAGACTAGTCAGCAAAAGTTGATATTTTAAATGTCATACAACAAAATTCATGGTGGCCATAATTTGAAAATTTATGGTTTAAATGATATTTTTTCCAAATAAAAATAAAATTATTTAAGTAGCATTTTTTTAGTTCATTTGGTATTAAATATTACAAGTGTCATTTAAAAATAATGGTATTTCATCTAATTCTCATAAGTCATAATACACGTCAATTTTAGATAATTGTGCGAGTAAAACTCATACAACTAAGTTTCACCGGAAAATCAAAATGACAGTTTAGGATGAAGAAACGGATTCCTTTATTGATCAAGAATGACTAAAGAGATTACAAGAAAGTGACCAACTTGAGTCTATCTTATCCATATTCTCTTAGATTCGGTACAATTTCTCTTAGACTTATGGATTTAAGTCGGCTTATTGTTGAAGAATAGTTTTGTATTCATCCGGTTAACTCGATTCAAACCATGCATCAGGCATGCATGTATCAGTTATCCAAACCACTTCAGTACATGCTAATTCCAAACCAATGTTCGAAACAAACAACTTGATAACTGAAATATAATACTTTGTTTTCTAGCAAATACAGTTTTTTGTATGTTTGATAGTTAGAAGAATTAAATCGTCAATCAAAGTCGTTTTATAATATTTTGCTGTTCAAAGCTAGTAATACTAACAAACATTAAAGACCCAATAATGAGAGTCACATTTAAGACCACTTATTATAGTTGGACAAACTTTTTTATATAGCGTTGGAGCGAGAGAGAGAGAAGAGATATACATGCACATCATCTAAGAGGAAAAGGGAGAATGAAGAATGAGGAGGAGGATGAGCCGCTCAGCCCGCTGGCGCGTGTATTCCAGTCGCCAGCCATAGACTTGTGTAATATCGTCGTCGTTGGTCTCAAAACCAAAATTAATCCTGACGTTGTTCTTGATGCATTGAAACATAATGTCTACAAGCATCCTCGTTTCTCAAGCAAACTGGTACTCTCTTCTACATAGTTATTTTCGATCACTTATGTAAGTACAGTATTCAAACATGACATGATTAAGAATTTTAGTTTTTATAGAAATTATTCTTAGAATATATATAGATAAATAAATTGATAGTTAAAAAATATATATATTATTCTTGGTAATTAATTTACATGTTCTCAGTGTAGCTTGAGTCGACATACGACCATGTTTTCATAGATACATAAATCCTACCTGGGATTTGACTCAAATCATTTGACATAGTGTTTGTGGTCTCCATCTTTCTTTCCCTTAATAGTCTGAAAATGGTGCAAAATGGATCAAGACCGAAGTCAATGTAGAAGATCATGTAATTGTACCATACGTAGATCCAGCAGAGATATGTGAAGGTGGACAAAGCTTCGTCGACGATTATATCTCACGTCTCACAATGATTCCTCTTGATAGATCAAGACCTTTGTGGGACATTCACATCCTTAACGTCAAAACCTCTGATGCTGAAGCAGTCGGTGTAATAAGATCTCACCATTCGTTGGGGGATGGAATGTCCATCATTTCTCTCATGCTCGCATGTACCCATAAAACATCAAATCCAGACATGTTGTCTACTGCTATTCCTCCAATGAAACGGCGAAGCACAGTGTCGCATAGCCTTGAAAGAAATGGCTGGTTCTTAAGGGTAATATTCACCATTGGTTCTACAATGAGACTGATTTGGAATACAATCGTAGATATGCTCTTGCTTGCTGCGACAGTGTTGTTTTTGAAGGATACAAAGACGCCGATGAAAGGCAATGCAAATGTCAGGAGAAATCCAAGGAGATTTTACCACCGAACTATCTCTCTAGATGACATTAAACTTATCAAGAACGCTATGAACATGGTACGTTTTGATTTATGTTCATAACACACTTGAGGATTTCTCTTACCTTTTCGAATGGATCTTTCTATTAATCTAGTATGTGGTATATATACATATGCTGTTATTAGACTATCAACGATGTTCTACTCGGGATAACACAAGCCGCTCTTTCTAGCTATATGAAACGACAATATGGTAAACATTAAATTCAATATATCTTATATAATATGATTTCTCAACTTTTGCTAAAAAGATGACACTTGGCTTATTATCTACATAATATTTATACATTTTTGTTGTTTGGACCTAATTAACTAAATTCATTTATCGTTTGGACCTAATTCACTAAAAGCCCATAAAAAAAAAAAAACTCTTAACATTTCCTTCTTCTCTTCTTCAATTAGACCTCTTCCAATCTAAATCCACCATTTATCAGTTTGTGGTTTCATCCTAGAAACTAGAAACAATCTGATTATAGGTTATTTTGAAATTATAAAAATATGTTTCAATCTTATGTAAGATTTACGGGCAAAAATGGTTTCTAAATTATGTAAACAATTTATTTATGGGTTTCAATCTTATAAATGATTCATAAGCAAAAAAGGAATCTAAATTATGTTAGATTGTAGATGTTTATGTGTTCTCAAAATACTCTTATAAATTAATAAATTTTTGACTCAAATTTTAATTATGAGTTTCCATTACTGGGTTTCGTTTCTAGCCTTTAATCTTATATAATCTAATGGTGGGATATTTTATGTAAGTAATTTGATAATTGCGTACTCATTTATTCCCATTAGATATTACCAATTCGTTTTCCATATATTAGAATTCAATCCGTTTTCCATAAAATTAAATTTCAGTCCCTAATTACTCTCATTTTAAGAGAATTTTTTCTGTCATGATTATTTAATTTCAGTCATTAGGTTCGTATGAAGAATTATATTATTCTTATATATCTTTCTATATTTCAATAGGTATTCTTGAATAATTTTAAATATTTTTTTGCAGGTTATCATGTTTGTTGTTTGCATTAAAACTACATTAGAAAATATAATGTGAGAATGTTTGACAAATTTACTTATTCATTAGAGTGTTTATGTATGTATTTCCTAATCTCCATGGACCGGTCCGGCAATTTTGGATGACCTATGCTAATTTATTTTTAAAAAACCATTTTCATTATCGTAAATAAAATTATAAGAATAGTAATATAAAAAAATATTTTCATAAGATAGTTTCTAAGTCCATAAACCGATATATGTTCATTTTGCTTGCTCACATTTTTTGTCTTTTCAAAGTATTCATATTCATTTAAATATTTATACAAAAATAAAAAATTATATTGCCTAATAACTCATTATTGTTTTCAAACTCTTCGAATATAGAAACTTTTTTTATTAGAGTTTCAAATTAGTTTTTCTAAATTAAATTTTACTTTAAAGTTTCATCAACAACAAGTTTAATTAGCATTAATCTAATGCTCATTCACCAACAATTCAAAAGACGAAATAGTTTTTGACATAAACCTAACAAAACTTCATCCGTAAATTGGATATATCTACATGAAAAGTATATGTTTTTTTATATAAAACTTGAACTTATATAAAAAATCTAAAAATAACCGAACTTATAATTTTGTTTTTCCCTACATAAAAGACAAAAAAAAACTTTTGGTCTAAAGTATGCTCCAAAAAGTTTGATGTCCTAATACTTGGCTTCATTTGCTTACCCTATGGGTTAGGCCTCGGTCTGGGCCTTGAACCATATTTTATATTTACTCTAGGGTTATCGTGTTTGTTGTATTATGTTAATACTACTACATCATGAAAACTATCATGATTTAATATGTTCAACATCACTACAAGAAATATGCATATTTTTAGCACACGAAAAAACGCTATCATTTCGTTTCGATAGCGATTTTGTAAACGCTGTCTTTGCCGGTGCTATCTTAGAGGGGGCACATACAATAGCGTTTTTTTTCTTTGCTATTATTTGTCTCTCTATAATAGTGCATTATTATCGCTCGCTATATTAAGATTATTAGTAGCATTTCAAATTTGCTATATTATAATTAACAGTGTGTAAAGTAGACTAAAACTTCTTCTTATTAGACGATGCATATGAGTCTCTCCATTGTAAATTTAGTTTGTGATGTTACTATCATATGCTTAAAAAATCATGTTGTTAAGATTGTGATGTCTTTTTATATCATACCATGATATGAGTTGCATTTTTCTATACTAATTAATTTGACTTCTATAGTTTTGAGTAATATATGCTAATTGTATTTGGTATCATATATTTTTAGGAATCTTAGTATCAAATAGCTTTAGAATTAACCATCTTAAAAATAAAATATCAACCAAAATTCTCATAACATTTTCCACTTTCACATATAATATTTTACTTCCTAAGAAACTTTTTTATTATGACATTTGATATTATAATATTCTGCGGTTTTTCTTCTAAGTAGCTACGACAAAATAAATATTTGTTTTATCCAATTGCATTTATGATAAAGCTAAATAGACATATCTAAAAATTCATTTCAGCGATGGAACAAAACTATTGCATTTTTATAGTCAACCATAACTTAGAGTAATTTTTTATAACTTTATTTACTTGGATTCATTTTCATTATTAAAATTTTGTAAAAACAATTTAATTTGTATTAGAATATATAAAGAATAAATTATATTGAGGGATGTGATTGTATTTTTTACCTCACCAAAAATTTGCTGGTAAAATATATTTATTAAGTTCATTGTTGTTTACCTAAATTTCATATTTAGATCGTATTCATGTAAGTTATATTCCAAAATTTCATGTTTTTGTAGATGTCAGTGGTAATATAATTTGTGCAAACGCAAGAGAGAAAATAAAAAGATGGAGAATGCTTAATATGTCTTGAAAGTCTAAAGGGAGAAAAAACCATAAATCCACTACTATGTAGTCAAAAATTTCTCCACATGTTGAAATACTCTAATAATATATATAAAAGGAAAGCAAGTAAAACAAAAGAACCAAAAAAAATTAAAATGATCAGTATATTTTAAAAATCATTAAAATAATAATTGCTGAGTAAACAAATAAAAAAACTATAATATCTAAATTACTAAAATTTAAAAACAATGTAAGCTAAATCCGTGCGGGAGGACTTCTAGTATGATGTATATTATTAAGATTTTTCTAATGATTAACTTACAATATATAGTCAATACCCTAACCAGAAGTTGATTCTAATACAATAAAAAGAAGATGCTTATATGATTTATATATTTAAATAATGTTTCACACGCATATCTTGTTCTTGAAAAACAAGACAAGAATAATGAAGAGGATGGAGCACATCCAAACAATCTTCCGGATGGAATACGATTTCGTGCAGGTTGTTCAGTAAATTTAAGGTCAGACATCGGGTTCAAGGTTAGAAACATACTCCTCAAATATAAATCTAAGCTCTTTAATTCTCAACAAACAGTAATTATGCATATTAATATTTCTTCTGCATAAAGCCTTTGGCAGAAATGATGGTCAAGGATACAAAATGCAGATGGGGAAACTACGTCAGCTCAATAATTTTACCGTTATCGATTGGTTTAGAGACCGATCCATTGGTTTATCTAAAAAAATCCAAAGCTATGATGGCTCGAAAGAAGCACTCTTATCACGCAGCTCTAACGTATTTGTTTACAAAAATCATCCTAAAAGTTTTAGGAGCTAAGGTAAAATAAACTGAGATTCGTTTGCATTTTTATGGACAGTACATGCATATAACTCGCTCTTGTCATTATAGGCAGCAGCGTCAGTATACAATCAAAACTTGAAGAACATAACGACATTTGTTTCAAACATTATGGGCCCTATAGAAGAAATCAGTTTCCAAGGCCATCCTATCGCTTAGATCTCTGTAAGCTGTTATGGAAACTCACATGTACGCCTTTCTGTTCTCTTGCATAATTTAGTTTAACGGTAAGCTTTTCTGTTTAATTAATTGTACTTCCGTTTTCTTTTTTTCTTTTTTTTGGTGTGTAGGCATTGTTGATACATTACACAAGTTATGCGGCGGAAATGACAATCACGATAGCGGTTGATCCTACTATAATACCGGATGCTCACAGGATTTGTGATGATATGGAAGAATCACTGAAAACAATGAAAGCTGTTCTCTTGGAAAGAGGGTTACTCTAACTAAGGCGCATGAGGCCTCAACTCACTCAAACCTTGTGTGTCCTCCTCGTTTAAGTCCTGCATCGATCATTCCTTTGCTTCATCTTCACAGTTATCGCATCTCTTTCTCATGCTCTTTCTTCGCTCTGTTTTGCATTCTCAAATATGGTATAGTTGAGAGGTTTTATGGTTGAAGAAAGCTCAAAGCTAAACTCAAAGGTCGTGTCTTAAGAAGTTAAAACCTCACAAGTTTATTGGAAATAATAATGCTATTTTACAAATAGTTAAAATACAGTTTCCACAAAATACAAAGCAAAATCACTCTCTCCATACTCTTTAACAATTAGTCGTATCAATTTATCAAACATACATAAATGCAAACAACAAAGTGCTAACTAGAGAGACACTTGTTTTGTATGCCTTGCTTAGCACCTACAAAAGCAACGAGATCTTCCACAGAAACCTTACAAGCATCTTTTCTAACACCAATGTCGTAAAACAGACGGCCAAAACAGTAGTGACCATATTCCGCCAAAGCCATACCACCAACACCAGGAACTACATATTTAACCGTCGAAGAAATGACCTTGTTAACAACAGAAACCATAGAATCATCTTCATGACCAGCACTAATCTTCTTTTTCACCCCTAAAACCTTAAGCGTCAAAGAAACAACACCACCAGCTGCAGACACAGAGTTGGCCTGACCACTACTTCCAAACTTTGTGGCCATGGATAAAACAAACAAACCAGTTTTGCAATAGATAGCAAAATCTTCACAGTTGTTGTCTAAAAGATCGTACTCACCAAACCCATTTTTTAAAAGGAGAAACTCCGCACGTGAAATGACTTCATCACAAGGATCCGAAGATGCTATCGTGCAAGTACCACCTCGTTTGGCTAGAAAGACAGACGGAGATGCACTGTATTCGAAGAGATGGAGATTACCTCCGGCGAGAAAACAATCAAGACAAGAAGAGATCACACCACCGAGATCCGATTGGTCTCCACAATCAAGAAGACACTTGTTGTCTTTTCTTCTTCTTCCATGATTCTGTATCGAAATATCGATGAACTTGTCCAAAACTGTTCCGGTTCCGATTTCAAGACCACCTCCACGAGTGAAATGGATGACTTTACCATCGCCTATATAGATTCCTGCAAACAGAGTAAATCCAATTTTTGTGATATTCGATTAAAAAAACACCAGAAAAATAAATAAGATCAAAAGGTTTTGAGAAAGAGATGGAACCGAACCGTGATGAGAGTAGATGTAAGCGTTACGCCAAGAATAGATGTGATCTCCTGGTTTCAGATCATCTCTGGAGATCATGTGAGAGAAAAATCCCATCTTCTATAATACTGTTCTTCTTTAGCGAGAGACAAAGAGAAGAAGAAGAAGAAGATCCGATCGATCTTTGCTTAATGAGTTGGGTTTCCTTTCTTCTTCAATATTATATGAAATTTTCTCCGACTTAACCACATTTTGTTTTTAAAGGATAACCTTCAAACAAAGGAAGAGGCAAAGCAGTCATCAAAATTTAATTACAGAACAGCAATAACATATGAGAGAAATAAATGACACGCAACTTTTGAAACATGTGTCTTAACCGAGTTTTAGCGTTATGTTACACGGTGTTAACGCGGTAGACTTATATTAATTACTACTCTTTAATTAATCTGATAATCTTTTTAAGTTCAGTTTTCTTTGTTGGTTAGACAATCGCATACTTAAGTAAGACAAACAAAACCGTGCAAATAAAATGGGAAAGCTTATAAGAGCAAGATTATTGCACAACCTTTTGGGGTGTCTCTGATTTTTTTAGTAATATAAACAAAAAAAGAAAAATTTTAATCCTAATTTTTGAGAGATTCGTGTCTCTGCGGTCATCCTTTGAGAGAAGCAGAGACCCGACACGTGTATTGTTTGTATTGGTTAAGTTTTGTTCTCTCGACAATATCGAAACAGAGAAACACAAAATCACACAGTAGCTCTCGCCGCATCGTCGTCTTCTTCTTCTGTCGAACAAAATCGAGCGACGTTTCTGTTCGATTGGGTTTGCGTTTGTGTTTCTCGATCGGATCTTACAACCGATTCTCTCTCCATTCCTTGTCATGACTCCTTTTTCGCCTCATCCGCAAAGGTTCATCAGAAAAGATAAAACAAAAGTCGAAAGGGGAAACCAGAGGAAGGAGACGACCACCACCACCACAACGCATCTCAACTCAGCTCTTCTTTAATCCATGGCAGTACGATCTCTCTCCATCCCTCTCTTTTTTTCCCATTTTCTTAATTTTTTTAATAAAAAAAGTTAGACACCCAAGGATGACTAATGGGATGACAAAAGTTAAAAGGAAGGATGTGAAGAAATTTGTATTATTAAAAGATATAGACACTCAAATGGGTATGTGCAATGGGTTTGCTCTAAAAGAGGTAGCAAGTTCCTTTGTCGGCAGATATCGTTTTCACGAAATTTGATGTTTACTAGGAATAACGTTGTACTTGTGTATCATATACTCCTTCCGTTTCAAAATATAGGATGTTTTAAGTAAAACACGCAGATTAAGAAGCTTTTACTTTTAACAAGTTCAACCAATCAGAAATAATACTGCATAATATAAAATACTAAACTAATCTAAAAATTGCATAGAAACTTGAAAACATCCTATATTATGAAACAAAAAACTTCTCTAAAACATCTTATATTTTGAAACGGAGAGAGTACTAATTTCATACTGTACATTTTTACTTAAGATCTTTTTCGTTGACTAAGTCTAGGTTTAAAACCAAAAATAAAATAAAATATGAGCTTTAGGGATGAAGATGGTCTTTCATATACTTTGCTCTTTTACAATCAACATGACAAACCATTATTTCTATCAAATCGCATATTCCAGTTACTATATTAGCATGTTTATAGGTGGGTTGGAGTAAAGGGAGTTCTTAAATTTTTTATATATTAATTGTGTACTGTTTGGAATATAAGAACCCATGATCTCTTAGATAAAAAAATTTTTATTTATTGGTAGGTTCTTATTTTGGGTCTCTTATTTTTGAAAAATTGTTTTTTAAAATTTAAAAATTTTAAATAGAATATACAGTAGAACCTCTATAAATTAATATTCTTTAAATTAATACTCACTATAAATTAATAAATTATTCCAATCCCAAGTTGGGCCGGTGTAAAAAATGACACATTTCGATAAATTAATAAGATAATAATATTTTTGAAAATCCTATGTAAAAATATGGTCCCATCAATATCATAAATTAATAATCAAATAATATTAATATGTAAGAAAATCTAGTGAAATATGACTCTATTGTTGTTTGCATATTCTTGAATTTGCATTCTCATTGGAGTTTATCTATAATCTTTTTTATTGTCGTCTTTTCAAATCGCATCCAAAAATTATGGAAAGTCCTAAATGCGACAATCATTTCTTTACATGTAATTGATTATAAAATTATCGCAATATCTTCTTCGACTTCATCATTACCATGAATTACCATGAATGATACTAGTAACAATTTTTTCTAAACTCTAGACTTCTAATATTTATCATTTTTACTTAAACTCTAAACTTAGCAATTACGATAACTAAGATTATAAATTAAGAAAAAAATTTTAAAATATGAATGATAACAAAAACATCTTATGTTGTAATATATAATTTCAAAATTATAAAAACTAAAAATCTCTTCATAAATTAATAAAATATTAATTTATCGATAAATTAATAATTATTAAAACCTCTATAAATTAATAAAATTTCATGGTCCCGACCTTATTAATTTATAGAGGTTTTACTGTAAGTGGTATAAATGTGTAAACATTTAAGATTTTATAAAATTAGAAAATATTCCATTTTTATTAATTTTCAAACATACAAAACATAATAAAAACATTAATACATATTACAACAGAAATGCAATTTATAAATGGAGAGAATGATTAATTTTAATACTGATTAGCTCCAAATTTTGCCAAAATATTCTCAACCAAATCATCTTGCAAGCATATTTTTTGAAAAAATTGTTTTTTGAAATTTGATATTAAATATGAAACTCAAACTTGTTAAACCAGAGATAGTAAATATGAAACTCAAACTTGATATAGTAGTAGAGAATACTAAATAAGAGTCATCATGAATCATGATTTAACTTTTGATGGATATGTTACATAGGTGAAAAGAGAAGATTTTGATGAAGAGAAATAGATTGTGATGAAGATTGTGATGAAGACAAAGGTTCACATCTAGATTTCAAAAAGAAACCTAGAAACTAGAAAACAAAGCTTGTTGGTCTTACTGTTGTTTGGCTTCAACTTTCTTCTTCTGCCATAGCCTGTCGACTCCACTGTCGGCATCACCCTATATCGTTTCAAGAAAGTGTTAACAATGTCAGTGTACACCCCATCAGCATCGAGATGACCAATGCATGATCCTTTGATGTGATCAACCTGTTAGTAGCCGAGCTGCATTATTAATCCAAAAACAAACAAGAACAAGACGTTATACTAGCTGAATCTAAAGCATTGAAACAAGTGGGATCTTTATGAATGAGATCACTCATGATGGTAGCAGCAAGCGAGAATACTCCACCCCCAAAATCTTTTGCCCTCCGAAAGATAATGTATAAGCATTCAGGCAACAAGCTCTCCTCGGAACCATAGACCACTTGGAGGTATTACGAAGAACATAATCAATCACTTTAATAACGTGGTTTAGGAACACTCACCACTTCCGAAGCCCTTCTCCTTCTAAGCTTCATGATGATTTTAGAGGCAGGGGAGATGATAACTCTATTAATTGAACCCTACCTTTTAATATATGGAAAAAAACACTCAACCAGTTTTGCGAACCTCAAACACCGACCAAAGCCTACAGTGGTCTCTCAGGTCTTATTACACGAATCAAACGGTCATTTTCCACTTAAACCTTTGGAATTTGAAGTTCTTCACAGGGACTATAGTCAAAACTCAAAGCTTTCTTTGGCCGAGTTCACAACCGCTCTAATATCTTCAAGGACACATCCTGACTGCCAGCATGATCAGTATGTTGGTGTCACCGTGCTATATGTGGTTCAAAGGGCTCTAACTGACTTGGCTGCACTGGTAGTTGAAACTCCATGATTCTCTCTAAAGCCCAAACCTTCACAAACTGAAGCGGAGACTTTCACCACCACGGTCTCTTTTTCCCTACTACCAGCGAGATGCTCTTTCAAGACACCAATATCGCGATAAATCCTAGCTAAAACAGCCATAGCCAACCTAACTCCCTGAGCAAGCTGAATCGCACCCGGAAAAAGCTTCTCAACAACACATCACCACAATTGGAGAAAACGATACGCAAGAACCTCAAAACCATGATTACAAGAACAATACGACTAAGAAAGCAACTTCGTCAATATTCTTCTCTAGTGGTTTAGTTTAGTGGCTAGTCCAATGATTACAAGAAGCTTGCTAACATGTTTATCGCAAAAACAGACACAAAGCAATCAATCATGGCTAATTTTGTTAATCCTAATTACAGTTATGCCTAAAAACACAAACAGACACTGATTATTCAAACATCCATAATTTTCAAAAATCAAAGAACCCTAATTTCTAAATTCTCAATAAACAAGAATTCTTACAATCAAAAAGAGATTCATACCACGAGAAAGAGATTGCTGAAGGAGATTTACCGATTGGTTCCGATTTGAGAGAAAAATCTCTTCCGATTGCAGAGGCGAAAGAAAGAGAGAGAAGAGGAAGAAAGAGAAACACGAGAAGTTTTTTTTGTTTCTTAACAAAAACTTTCGTTCAGTAGCACGCTGACACGTAGCGTCTCTTACAACAGATATGGGGATACTATATAACAACTCCCCTTAGATTTTTCCTTTTGTTTTGCTTTATTTTTTGGCATAAAAAAACTAAAAATCAGGGATTTTTTCTTACATCCGACTTAACCTCGTCATACCCATATTCTTAGCAATCTCCCTAAGTACAAACTTCATAACTTTCCCAGTCGAAGTCTTGGGCAGCTCATCCCTAAACGACACAGTTTTAGGAACCATATACCTTGGCATCTTCTTCCTACAATACTCTATCAACTCCTCCTCCGTCGGTCTCCGACTCAACCCTTCTTTCAAACTCACAAACGCACACGGCGTCTCTCCCCAAAACTCATCAGGTCTCGCCACCACCGCCACTTCACTCACCGCCGGATTCGTATACAAAACCGCTTCCACCTCAACGCTACTCACATTCTCTCCTCCAGTTATAATTATATCTTTCGATCTATCTTTGATCTCCAGATAACCATCCGTGTGAATCACACCAACGTCTCCGGTGTAAAACCACCCGTTCTTTAAAGCCTTCTCTGTTCCGCTCGGATCTTTTAAGTAACCAAGCATGACCGAGCTTCCTTTCATCACTATTTCTCCGACGGTTTCGCCGTTTCTCTCAACGCCCCGACCCGATTCAGGATCCACCACGTCTATTTCAGTAAACCCAAGGGTTCTCACTCCTTGCCGTGCCTTCAACCTCGCCCGATCAGTCGCCGGTAACCGGTTCCACTGCGGCTTCCACGCGCAAGAGACGTTTAGTCCGGCGGTTTCCGTTAATCCGTAACCGTGACTGATCACGAAACCGATTGACTCTGCTCGGAGGAGAACAGCAGCTGGAGGAGGAGCACCGGCGGTTAAGATGTTGACGGGACGGTTCAACGGCTGAGATTCCTGAGTCGCAGACAACATGTTGAGCACCACCGGAGCTCCACACATGTGCGTGACGCCGTGATCACGAATCAAACGGTAAATTAACGGCGCGTCAAACTTTCGCAAACAGACGTTAGTTCCTCCGACGGCGGCGATCCCCCACGGATAGCTCCAGCCGTTAGCGTGAAACATCGGTAGAGTCCATAAGTAAACCGGATTTTTCGGTACGGTCCAATCGATTAGAGAGTCAACCGATATTACGAAGATTCCCCTGTGGCAGTGGACCACTCCTTTAGGTGCCGAAGTCGTACCAGAAGTGTAATTAAGCACAATCGGATCCCATTCGCTTTCAGGTCGGATCCATTTAAAATTCGGATCACCTCTCTGGATCAGATCATCGTAAGTGTAACTGAACTTGTTGCGATCGGCCGCGTCAGCACGACTTCCACCTTCCTCTTCCTTATCGGCGATGAAGACTAGGATCGGCGGATCAGTCGTCATCATCGCGACCGCCTCGACGGCGAGATCGCGAGAGAAGACGTCGACGAAGAGAAGCTTAGATCCAGAGTGGGTGAGAAGAACAGAGACGGTTCGTGCGTCGAGGCGTGTGTTGATGTTGTTGAGGATTGCGCCGGACATGGGAACAGCGAACTGGAGCTCGTACATCGCCGGAGTGTTGGGAGAAAGGACGGAGACGACGTCGGACCTTCCGATTCCGAGGGAAGACAGAGAGGACGCGACGCGGAGACAACGGAGGTTAGTTTCACGCCACGTGTAAACGGTGTTGCTACCGTAAACGATGGAGGTACAGTCACCGTAAACGGTGGCTGCTCTTTCTAAGAAACCAAGAGGAGTCAACGGCGGCGAGTTAGCGGCGCATGGCTTCATTTCCTCCATCTCTGGTGCTCTTCTTGAGAGAAACAGTTTTTCTTGTGTGTGTGTGTGCGCGCTAATAATGATATCTTGTCCTTATAAAATAAAATAGTAGAAAGAGTTTCGTGAGAATCTAGGAGACCTTGGTGATGGTGATGACTGATGACAATGGAGATAAGGTCAACAGATGTTCACCCAATGGGCATGTCATATGTCTCGGTTCATTACCATATATAAAGATGTAAATACTTATTAAGCATTGGTTGTTGTAGCCTACAGTAATTGACTATTATTAAGCATTGGTTGACTATTATTAAGCATTGGTTGTTGTAGCCTAGAGTAATTGAATAATCTGGCCCATAAATAAGGGTTACATTTCTTTATATAAGGATAATAAACCGTAACCAATCTTATCGACGACTTTTTTTGGTACGATCATATGGTGTAGACAAGATCACCATATGAATAGATATATTTCGTGACTAATCAAACAACAAGTTGTGGACGTGCCGGAGTGGTTATCGGGCATGACTAGAAATCATGTGGGCTTTGCCCGCGCAGGTTCGAATCCTGCCGTTCACGTTCTTTTTCTTTTTTTTCGTTTTATCTTTATCATTGACACGTGTGGGCTCCCACTTCAAACCACGCTGGAAAGTACAAAGGATGATGATGATAGACGCGGGGGCCTTTTGAAAGAGACGCGCGCTGGTATTAGCACCTTTGGCTCGTGCCTTTTTGAAATAGAACTTTATTTATGAAGCATTTAACGGAAAAAATTATGATAACCCCACTACATGTGATAGTGATTACTACCCTCATCTCTTTTTGCAGTATACAAATTCATTTTGATATGAAATCATATATGTAAACGATCTTGCATAGATTCATCATTCACTAATTAATCTGCACTCTGCATCTGCTCAACAACCAAAAATCCATCCTCCAATCATCTTCGAATCACCATAATATATATATATATATTTTTAAATCCTTTCTTTTAGTAATGTAAAAAACCCACCCAATAAAAGAGTGTGTGATAATAAAACACAGCAGTGTGTCTCATGAAAAATCCACAAGCATATATGTATATATATGTCTTATAACCCCTAATCATCTGTAAGCAAAACCAAACGTTATCCATACCTCCTAAGTTTAGTCTATTGCAGTTATTGAAAAGCTTATAGTATACACACCCAAAAAAAAAAAAAAAAACCTAGAAGCCAAACTTTTTACAAGTCACCACCAAGGGAATTAGCATTTTCCTTCTAAGCCTCGATCAAAAAAACCCTATGATGGTACTGTCCAACGATTTCTTCCTGGTCCAAAGATCGATTGGATATCTTCGGATCGCTTCTGCATTGTCGATTGAGTATCTTCAGTTTGCTTCTGCATTGCAAGAGTTAAAGGAAACAAAGTAAAGAACATAGATTTCAAAGCCTCAGCAACAAGAACCAAACATTCATATACAAAGATTCTTAGAACCAACAAGTCAAATTAAAGATTCAATCTTGCTATGGAATCTAAAACCCCTATTTTTACACTCTTTGTCACTTCATACAATTTGGGGGAAAAATCTAAAACCCTAGCTAATTCGACACTACGTAATTCCAATTCCAATACAAAAAGGAAATCACCAAGATCATTAAATTGCAACAACAAACGTACCTCGAAATCACGGGGACTAGAGGGATCAAGATCACGGTGTTTAGATTCCGCCGCAGCAGTACAATCTCGAGGAGACTCAAAGAGGGAAAGAGAAAGCTGCTTATCAGCAACACCAACATCGAAGTGAATCAACCCAGAGCTCTCCGGATCAACATGTATCCCCTTGACAGCAAACCAAAGGAAAAGCTCCTTCTGCTTCACACCAGATAGATTCCCGATCCGTCCATCGGAGAGTACGCCGGTGATGTTGTAGTCGAAGTGGAACTGGTTCTCGAATTTAGCAACGCAAGGAACAGGGAGAGCGACAGTGAAACTCCCCGTATTGACGTCGACCGAGAAATTAGTAACTCCCTTTGGAACTATACCGGCGGGGAGGTTGCTCTCCCGGAGGTAATCGTAGAAAGACGGATCCGGTAACGAGGAAATCTGAAGGAAGAGGATCGAAGCAAAGAGAGCGATGATGAGGAAGACGAGATCTCGACTTGTAGAACCCATTCGTGAGAGAGTTTTCGATTTCAATAAGGAAGAAGGAAGAAGAAAGAAAGAAACAGAGGCGGTTGAAGTTGCCTCTGTTAACAAAATATTCCGTTTCTTTCTTTAGATTATTTATTAGATTCTTCATTTATTACTTTATCATCAAGAAATATTAATAGGCCTTATTGGGTTTGGGCCTTTATTCAGCACACGTTGGGCTTAAATATTGAAATTGGAATAGAATAGAACAAGAGTTCGTGTATATTCTAAAACAGAGCTTGTGAAAAAAAAATTGTCTTGTCTTTTAACGAATAGAGAAACTAAAAAAAGTTCAAAAAGAAACTCAAATCTTTCCTCATGAAACTAATAAGAAACCTAACAAGACAACGCAACGCAGGGGGAAACATTTTTCGTAAAGGGAGTCTCAGCAAATTGTTATACCAAAAAGCACAGAGATTTGAATTTTAAGTAGAGCTTCTTCTTTTCTCCATTTCTCATGGTAGCCGATTCTACGGTTGAACCACAAACAGAGGCTGTCACATCGTCAACAAAAACATCGGATGTCAGTAGAGATATCTTTCTTAATTATATAGAGATGTAACCTTTCAATTGAAAGGACCAAAGTGTAAAATACTAGTTCTAGTAAAAACACACACAAAATGTAGGTGTTCAAATAGAGAAAGTGTTTCCCTTTAGTAAACTTACTGTGTCGAGGCTGACAGGCTTGCCGTCTTCTGCGACAATATCGACTACTGTTCCTGATTGGTCAGACTGAGGAGAACAAATTTACGTTTCAGAGTTGAATCAAAATAACTCCCAAGGTAAGAGCTAATACTTGGGATCATAATACACAAGCAATCATCCCAATATAATTGAGAAGCGAAGAACAGAGTTTGGTCATTGTAACTTAATGATATCTAGAGGGCAATCAAGTATTCAAGTATATATGAGCAAAAAAAGAGATCAAATATTGCTAAGCAGGATTGAAAAGAGAAACAACAGATTTATTCGCAGCATTTTCCGTAAATCTAAAGTTCAGATATAGTAGTCCATGTTAACATGATTTAGAAACTCACCTCTATTTCATTCATTAACTTCATGGCTTCAACAATGCATAGAACTTGCCCCTTCTGCACTTTATCTCCAACCTAAAAGCAGCAAGAAAAGTCATACGAATTCAGACAGTGAAAATGCAGCAGACATGAATGAACTTTTCTGTTGGATTGCAAATAAGGTATATAGCAAAGATCCTAACCTTAATAAAGGGTGGTTCACCAGGTCCAGGACTACGGTAGAATGTGCCTGCCATAGGGCTTTTAACAGTAGGAAGCAATGATTTGGCAGGAGTAGGTGGGGAAGGTGGAGGAAGGGATGCTTGTGTGGGAGGAGCTGGTGAGGAAGCAGCAGGTGCAGGGGGAGGAGCCATTGGTTGGGCATAAGATGGTTGATTTGGTTGCTGCATCATGACGTACTGTGGTGATTGGGGTTGAGGTAAAGCTTCCTTTTTCCGAATGATTAGTTCACAGTCGAGTTGTTTCAACTGCAACTCAACAATATCTCTCGAATCCACAAGCCTGCATGATGGAAAGTGAGTATTCTCAAGCATGTTTTTAAATGATTAAAAAGAGTAGTAGAACAGGGTAACAGTACTCACTTGACAAGAGTTGTTACTTGGGTAAGGAACTCAGAAATAGACTCCTCTGTAGCTAATTCAGGTGAAGAAGAAGAAGAAGACGAGTCCTGCAATGAGTTTTTCTCATTGGCTTCAGCTGAAGGCCCATCGATTTTTGCAGCATTTGTTGATGCACCAGTAGTAACCTTGTTAGATTGAGCTTTCACCACAGGGTAGCTACTGCGACTAGGCTGTAAATTCATATGCCAAATGTTAAAAGAAGAGTGCTAAATAGCAAAATCCCCAAATTAAGATTGTATTCATAATAAATCTGGAAATCGCATTTTATCATTGGTTCTATGAAACAGTGTTCTCTGAATTCAAATTGACCAAGAACGTATACAGAGAGAACCAAATCGGAGAATGCTGATA
>NC_025704.1:7694315-7715344 GCF_000633955.1 Camelina sativa
CCGCCCCAAAAAAAAAAAACAAACAAATTCAAATAGAAAATTATCTAAAATCAGGAAAATTAAAGACCACATTGCACGAGACCTTGTCTTAAATCATTGAGAAATTGGGGAAGGAATCGTGTACCTTGGAGAGGAAGCGAAGCTTAGGCTTAGCGGAGAGACGGAAAGAGACTCTGCGGGAACGGGTTGATGAGAGAGGGAGATGATGCGACGATGATTGGGTGACTGAGTAGACGGAAGCAGCAGCCGGAGACGTAACTGAGAACGACGAAGACGCCATTCTTTCTTCTTCTTTAGTTCAGATCGGGTTTAGGTCTGTGTCTCGATGATACCAAAGAGTACAACAACAAACAACAGTTCAGTTCAGAAAGAGAGAGAGAGAAGATGTCTGATTCCGGACGCGTTTCTCTTATGATTATTATTAACTCGAAAATTCGCCACGTGTCATCCTCTGATCTGTAGCTCTCTGTATTTGGGCGATTACCCCCATCCTTGTGGACGGACTCTCTCATAAACCTTTGCTCGATTATATTTTTATTTTTATCTTTAGAATTTTTAATTATTTATTATTCAAAAAATACATTAATTAGTATCACATAAATTATGAAATTGAAAAATATTAGGCGAGAGAGAGGATTTGGTGAACTACTAAATGAAGTTATGACTTGAGGAGCAACAATGTAGTTGGAACACCCCATTGAAAACAAACCACCAAACATCATACATGTAAGACAAGTTTTTTTATCAACAAGAAACATAATTTTCAACAGTCGGTATCGGGCCCCCAAATTTAAAATCCATTTGTTAATGTCACAATTTTAAAGAATCGGTGACCTCTGAGCAACAAATAGCTAGCAGCCCAAAACATTTGGTTATGACGCATAACCACCACATTCAACCATCATTGCAGCAAATTTATACATACAACAGATAGTTAGATACATAGAAGCAAACCAATTACATAGAAGATGGATGATAATCCTAATACTTTACAGCATGAGTGATTGAGAGAGACTCAGCCTGACCTTGCTGCATCAATGGCTGCAAGCAAGTCTTCATATTTAGCCCCTGTCACTTCCTTTATTACTTTGTTGTCCTTCAAGATCTTAAAGGTCGGAACCACTCTAATTCCTAGCTCCTTTGCCAATGGCTGCAAAAAGCACGAGTTTTTTTTGCTCTCAATATTTTTGTGGTAAGAAACTAGTTAGCATAAGAACAAAGACACGTTAACCGCAAAACGAAGAACAAACCTTGTTGTCTTGGTTGCAGTCAAGCTTAAGAAACACCATATCCTGGTACTTCTCAGATAGCTCTTTGTATTTGGGAGCAATCACTTTGCAAGGACCACACCTGCAGAGAGCCCAATGAGTTTGAAAAACAGGAGAAACTTTGATTTCTCTCAACACACAAAACAAAATTCATCTCAACCATATCATGATGATGTAAACTGGAACAGCTTTTGGGCTTATCAATTCAATGTATTCTCTAGAAAGTGTTACTATGCATAAAATTCAAATCCTTTTGTATCTTACCATCCCCAACAAACAAAACATGAATTTAATGAATGCGCGCAGAGAAGAAGACTCACGATGAAAAGTTTATATGAGGAAGTATTCAACATTTCAGACTCCCAACTCAGTAAAACAACCTTAATAATCTAAGTATTCAACAATTCAAAGATTCAAATAAACCTTAATAATCAAGTCGTTCCAAACAAAGAAAAATTGCAATCAAGGTATACAAAATTCGCACAAACAAGAAGAAGTGATCGAAACGTTACCACTGAGTGTACATATCGAGAACAACGATCTTATCACCAGCGGCTTTAACAATTGGCCAGAACGTATCCTTATCAACCTCCGTAACCTGACCAACACTGACATTCACTGTTTCTAAGCTACACCTCGCCACATACGAACCGCACCTCTTCCCGGAATCTAAAACACCACCAGAACAGAACCCGATTCTCGTCGCGACGGCGCCAGAACTCAGGATCCGACAGTGCTGCTTCACGGGAACAAATCCGCCGCCGGTAGTTGAACTCGGAGAGCAACGAAAAGCCGTCGGAGATGGAGCGATTCGGAGAGATAGAGGCATTGTTGAAGAAGAAGAAGCTCGAGTCCAAAACACTAGTGTGATCTTTCAAAGGTGGTGGGGTGTGATCTGAGAATTTTTTTTCATTGGCAAAATTTAATTCGTTATCCGTGAAATATTGTGATTTTTCTTACTGTGAGGTCAATAATACCCTTAAATGGATAACGCAAGAAAGAAGACACTTGGAGGGCGTTTACGTATTTTCTGGCCGTGGTGTTCGATGAACGCGAGGTGCAGAATTATCGGACGAATTTATTATCACGTTGCTGGTTAAAATGACGATTATATATATCCTCATAGTGTAACGCCAAAGGTAACCGGTTGGGGAAAACCGGGTTTTCGGTTCATAATAAAACCGCCACCGGCAAATTTCAAATTCCATCTCTCGTCGTCGTCTTCGTAGATTCGCCGCTGGCTCAATGAAAACGGCAGCGATAATGTTCCTTCCCCGCGTGAAAATTACTCGCTTCCCTGCACTAGTAACGTATCGTCGTCTCTTCTCCGCCTCCTCCGGCGACTCTCTTCAGCAATACATCACTGAGAAACCACCGATCAAACCATGGCCGCAGAGGCTATTCCCAAAGCGATTAGTCTCAATGATCACTCAACAACAAAACATCGATCTCGCTCTCCAGATATTTCTCTACGCCGGTAAATCCCACCCCGGGTTTACTCATAATTACGATACTTACCACTCGATTCTCTTTAAACTATCCCGTGCTCGTGCTTTCGATCCAGTGAAGTCTCTCATGGCGGATCTTCGAAACTCTTACCCGCCGATCAGATGCGGCGAGAATCTATTCATCGACTTGCTTCGAAACTACGGTCTCGCAGGTCGGTACGAAGCTTCTGTGAGGATCTTTCTTCGAATCCCTGATTTTGGTGTTAAACGCTCCGTTAGATCGTTGAACACACTCTTAAACGTTTTGATACAGAATCAGAGATTTGATTTGGTTCATGCCATGTTTAAGAACAGTAAGGAGTCTTTTGGAATCACTCCCAACATCTTCACTTGTAATCTATTAGTGAAAGCTCTCTGCAAGAAAAATGATATAGAAAGTGCATATAAAGTGCTCGACGAAATTCCCGCCATGGGTTTGGTGGCAAATTTGGTGACTTACACTACGATTTTAGGTGGGTACGTTGCTAGAGGTGATATGGAAGCGGGTAAGAGGGTTTTGAGGGAGATGTTGGATCGTGGGTGGTATCCTGATGCGACTACTTACACTGTTCTCATGGATGGTTACTGTAAGCTAGGGAGATTCTCTGAGGCGGCTATGGTGATGGATGACATGGAAAAGAACGAGATTGAGCCGAATGAAGTGACGTATGGAGTTATGATCAGAGGTTTATGCAAGGAGAAGAAATCAGGGGAAGCACGTAACATGTTCGATGAAATGCTGGATAGAAGTTTCATGCCAGATTCTTCTCTTTGTTGTAAAGTTATTGACGCGTTGTGTGAAGATCACAAGGTAGATGAAGCTTGTGCTTTGTGGAGAAAAATGTTGAAGAACAATTGTATGCCTGATAATGCTCTTCTGAGCACTCTCATCCATTGGCTTTGTAAAGAAGGGAGAGTTTCAGAAGCAAGGAGATTGTTCGACGAGTTTGAGAAAGGCTCGATCCCTAGTCTCTTGACGTATAACACTTTAATTTCTGGTATGTGTGAGAAGGGCGAGTTGACAGAGGCGGGTCGATTATGGGACGATATGGTTGAGAGGAAATGCAAGCCGAATGCTTTCACATACAATGTTTTGATTGAAGGCTTGTCCAAGAATGGAAATGTTAAGGAAAGTGTTAGGGTGCTTGAAGAGATGCTGGAGAATGGTTGTTTTCCTAACAAAACAACGTTCTTGATATTGTTTGAAGGGTTGCAGGAGTTAGGGAAAGAAGAGGATGCGATTAAGATTGTCTCAATGGCTGTTATGAGTGGGAAAGTTGATAAAGAATCTTGGGAACTTTTTTTGAAGAAGTTTGCCAGTGAACTCGATAAAGGGGTTTTGGTTCTTAAAGAGTTGTTGCTTGAAATATCTGTCTCTTGAAGAACCAAGACTATGATCAATATTATATTACTTAGTGCTCAAAGGGCTATGCGGCTATCGACGTCTTGAAGGTAACTATTTTACTCTCGAATTTGGTTTTCTGGCTCGAGACATATAGATGCATCGTATTACATATATTAAGATACAAGAAAAGAATAGTATAAATAGGCTCTTGTGGTAGATAAAGGTATAAGGGACGAGAAGCTGCAGCAACCCGAGAGTCGAGGCCTTAAGACTCGGCATCCATGTTCTGATTCAAGTTAGCTGACTTTTGATGGGGGGGAAGATGGAGACTTGCAAAGAAGAAAAGATCTCCAAATTGATATTTTATTAAATGAATTTTGAGTGTTACGTAGATACTACTGCACTATGTAAGCTACTAACAAGTGGAAACTATGATTTCTGGTGAGGTGGATGTCGAAAGAGCGATTGATAGTGTAAGCTGAAGATAATATAAGACGAAACCTAAGTTGGATCATGGAAATAGCTCAAGTGATCAATGTATGATTGCTTACTGAAACTTGATTCTGTGTTTTGAGCCTTAATAAGATATGGTACTAAGTACTAACAATACATTGTATCTCTAACGGGGTGTACATAAGACAGATCCAAAAAGTGAGAGGAATGTTTTGGAAAATTAAAGAAACATATCAATGTTGTGTAGAGACAAGACAAGAGTCCATCGGTGGAGTGACACAGCTGAGACACTCCCCCGTAGTTCTTGATGGTGTTTGCCTTGGCGTCATAGCCACGTCGATGATAGCTTGCTTGACCACTTGGTCTGACCGAATATTTAGCATCTGCACTTTACTATTGTTTTTGTTTAGATGGGTTTGTCCGAGGTCGATCTTATGAATCTTGGCCTCGACGTTTTTCCATCTTTGAGACAGAAAATTAAACTATATCATCCATAAGTTTCCAAATAAGTCAAGATAAGATTGTTGGATCCGTGGAGTCAAGGTGGAAGCAATGGGGTTTAAAACGTGCAGTTTTGTAGAGAGAAAGACACGATCTGAAAAGATCGCTAGTGGTCCAGTAGATGAATCCATTGAACGTGAACTTGAGAAGAGAGTTGTAGAAGAGAGATAGGGACATAGTCTAGGGCATCTCCAATGGTCCTCTATTTCTATTTCTAAACTCTATTATAGAGTAATTTTTGCTCCAATGCATCTTTATTTTCTTCTATAACAGAGATTGCTATTTTTTTTCTATTTTGGGGCTGAGAGAATTATCTGGGGGATTTATGGAGAAAGCATAGGTCAGACATTTTATTTTTATCAGAAACTAAGAAATGTTTTTCTTATTTACAAAAATATCAAAATAAGTTTGGCTACCATAAATTGTTTACTGTTGAACCCCGCGGGGCCAGTGGTGGTTTGGCTTTGTTTTTTATGGATGACATTAAACTTTCTATTCTATTTGATAATAATCGTATTATTGATACACAAGCTTTCATTGGGCAACAAATGGTTTTTATGTCCTTCGTTTATGGAGATTCGGTTCCCCAAAATCGACAAAATGTGTGGGATAAATTAACGGATCTCGGCTCATTCCGCATCGATCCCTGGTTTATAATTGGAGACTTTAATAAATTAATAGGAAATCATGAGAAACAGGGTGGTGCTTTGCGACCTGTTTCGTCCTTTCAACCTTTTACTTCAATGCTTCGACATTGTGGGATGCTTGAATTTTCTTGTTATGGGGAACAATTATCCTGGAGAGGGAATCGTTGCAATAATCAGGTGGTTCGTTGCCGATTGGATCGTGCACTGGGTAACGAGGATTGGCACGCGTTCTTTCCAAATTCGAAAGTTGAATATTTGGAAATGATTGGATCCGATCATTGTCCAATTTTAGCTACCTGCCTGATGACGGTTCAACGTCGGCGGAGGCAATTCTGGTTTGATAAACGTTGGTTGGGGAAGGAGGGTTTAGTTGGTGCTGTAGAGTCAGGGTGGAATCGTACAAGGAACTTTCGGATTCCGGGTTTCGTGGATAAGATAAGGAATTGCAGGAATTCGATTTCCTGGTGGCGGAAAAATAATGTAAGTTCAGGACCATCGATCATTTCATCCTTGAAGGCGGCTCTACATGAGGCAAAGATGGATGATTCGATTTCTCAGGAGAAAATTCGAGGTATTGAGAGGAAATTGAAGGAGGCATATCGTGATGAGGAGATTTATTGGCAACAAAAGAGTATGAAGTTTTGGTTACGGGTGGGAGACAAAAATACTAGTTATTTTCAAGCATCTACCAAACAAAGGCGGGTGAGAAATAGGATTTTGGTTTATTTGATGTTGATAACGTTTGGAATGAATCTCCCTCAGGAATGGAGCACATTGCTACCAAATACTTTGAGGATCTTTTTAAGAAATCGGATGGCGGGGGTATTTCAGAGATGCTACAAGGTATCAATCCAATTATCACGGACAGTATGAACAGAGCTCTAGTTAGGGACATTACTGAAGCGGAAGTCCGAAAGGCTCTGTTTGCCATGCATCCGGAGAAGACCCCAGGCCCTGACGGGATGACGGCTTTGTTTTTTCAACGGTTCTGGTCCTCTTTAAAGGGGGATTTAGTGCATTTGATTAGAGAGTTTTTCCGAACTGGCAACTTTGATCCACTTCTAAATGAAACTAATATTTGTCTCATTCCAAAAGTTGATCGACCGCAGCGGATGGCGGAATTTAGGCCGATCAGCCTCTGTAACGTGAGTTACAAAATTATTTCTAAGGTTTTGTGCTTTCGGTTAAAGCGCTTTCTACCCATGTTGGTCTCAGAAACTCAATCGGCCTTTGTTTCTGGTCGTTTAATTACAGATAATATTCTTGTTGCCCAGGAGATGTTCCATGGCCTAAATACAAATTGTCGGTGCAATTCGGATTTCCTGGCATTTAAAACAGATATGAGTAAGGCCTATGATCGGGTCGAGTGGGATTTTTTGGAGGCGGTTCTGATTCGATTAGGCTTTGACAGCAAATGGATTTCGTGGATCATGTGGTGTGTATCCTCAGTGATGTATCAGGTTCTTCTAAATGGCCAGCCCCGGGGTTTTATTAGACCACAGAGGGGCTTACGTCAGGGGGATCCTCTCTCACCATATTTATTTATTCTTTGTACAGAGGTCTTGATAGCAAATATTAAAAAGGCTGAAAGGGAGAAAAATTAAGGGGGATCACCATTGCCCGGGATAGCCCTACTGTTTCGCATTTATTGTTCGCTGATGACAGCCTGTTCTTTTGTAAAGCAGATGCGTCTGAATGTAGGACGGTAATGGACATAATAGGTAATTATGGTAAAGCCTTAGGACAAGAGGTTAATTTGGAGAAATCCTCTATCATGTTTGGTAAGAAGGTCCCGGCTGATATACGCTCCCAGTTAAAATCAGTTATTGGCATATCTAGGGAGGGAGGTATGGGTTCTTAATTGGGTATTCCTGAAAACCTCTAAGGATCTAAAACTAAGGTTTTTAGTTATGTTAAGGATCGGTTGGATGATCGAGTTAATGGATGGTCTGCAAAGCTTTTATCGAAAGGTGGGAAGGAAATTATGATTAAATCGGTGGCTTTGGCACTTCCGACCCATGTTATGCCCTGTTATAAATTACCACAAGAAATGACGTCTAAACTAACGAGTGCTATTTCTACCTTCTGGTGGAAATCTAATGACAAGGCTCGAGGTATGCACTGGGTTGCTTGGGATAAATTATGCAAAGATAAATGTGAAGGGGGCCTAGGCTTTCGTGCTCTGGACCAATTCAATGATGCCATGTTGGCTAAACAGTTTTGGCGGTTAATTCATTACCCGACATCCTTAATGGCTCGGGTGATGAAAGGTCGATACTTCAGGAACAAACATCCTCTTATGGCAACAAAACCAAATAATCCTTCCTTTGGGTGGAGGAGTATTTTTTCAACCAAGGATCTGGTGCAACAAGGAGCGCGATGGACGGTAGGTTCCGGATGCTCTATTTCAGTTTGGCGTGATCCGTGGATACCGGATATTCGTCCAAGACCAGCGAATGGCCGGGGGAAGCTGTTGCTCCCAAGCCTGATGGTTAACCATTTAATTAATCCTCTTACGAAGGATTGGCATTTGCCTATCCTTGAGGAGTTCTTTGATCCGGAGGATATACCACTTATTCGGAGTATGGTGGTCAGTAAAACACATAAACCGGATCAATTGCTATGGCATTTTACTAAGTCAGGGAGGTATTTGGTAAAAACAGGTTATCAGCTAGCCCGGGAATTAATTGCAGAAGTGGAGTATGGGCCGACGTGTACGGCTTTGCGGGCTCAGGTGTGGAAACTAGATGTTCCCCCAAAGATACAACACTTCTTCTGGCAGATTGCCTCGGGTACTCTTCCTGTTGTGGAACGGCTTGCGTATCGAGGTGTACGTTGTGATGTTTTGTGCAAGCGGTGTGCTTCTGCGGTGGAGACTATAAATCACGCTCTCTTCGAGTGTCCCCGGTCGCGAAATATATGGGAGATGTCTCTAGTGTTGTTGGACCCGGGGGGTTTTCCATACGTTTCCATCTATGCGAATTTAGATTTTATTTTTTGGCGGGCTTCTTCCCAATCCGGGGTTTCTGATATAGCTTCTCGTCTCCCCTAGATTTTATGGGCACTTTAGAAAGATAAGAATAAAAAGGTTTTCCAGGGCATAGAAATGGAGCCAATTGATATTTTAAATCAAGCGGCAAATGATAAAGTTTTGTGGGAGGAGGTAAAATCTTACTCAGGGAGTTATCTGAATCCTCTGAATTCTCCACCTTCGCTGGAGGATAGGGGCTCCTTTCCCCGTTGTCAGGTTGATGGTTCATGGAAAGGTACTGACCCTTTTCAAGGACTGGGCTGGTGGTGTTGTAATGTTGAAGATTCGACGCTCCTCCTGGGAGCACGGAGTCATCGACGTGGCCCTACCCCTTTACACGCGGAATTACAAGCTTTAATTTGGGCTATGGAGTCCTTATTGGTGGCTGGAGTGGATTGTCAAGTTTTTGAGTCAGACTGTGCAGAACTAGTTACGATGGTGCAGACGCCCGACGATTGGCCGGCTTTTTCGAACTTGCTGGAGGAATTTACGCTGCTCCGGTCATCCTACCCTTCTTTCACCCTAACCAGGATTTCTCGTGATTCCAATGTCAGGGCAGATTGTTTTGCTCGGTTTTCAAGACCTTTAGTTTCTGAATCTACTTTTGTAAACTTTTTTCCTCCTATTTGGGCGACCAACCGTGGAGTTCTCTTTTAATTAATTTAATATTTGGTTGAACAAAAAAAATAGAAGTGAACTATTTTATTTGCAAAGTAGTCCTTTTAATCTTTAACTTCTTTTATTTATGACCAAAATAAATTAAAAAAGTATTTTTAAGAACTAATAATATAAATTTAAGTATAAATATTTATTCTAAAATATTGAGACTACGATTTGCAAAAGATAATTTCTATAAATAATAAAATTTATTTTTCATACATTCTATAATGCTCTTTAAAAATCTAGTATATTTTATAATTTTTGTCTGATGTGATGCTCTTTATAATAATAAATGCTTAATTTAAATAAAAATAATAATTTTATGAAAATGTTACAAAATTTAAAGTACAATAGATTAGTTTGCAATTTTTATAAATAAAAGGTGTTAACTGTAAAATAAAATAGTATCTATTTGGAATATTCTTTTTTAGAGGAAAAAATAGGGAAAACTATTGGAGCAAAACTCATCTCTATTATAGAGGAAAAAATAGGAAAAACTATTGGAGATGGTCTAAGCAACCTTCTCTTGACACATTTTAAAGATCTAATGCAAGATTTTGCTAAAATATGACTAGATATATCTACTTATGTTCCTGTATTCAAATTTAGATCCTTCCTTGTTTTTATCTTTTTTTTTCTCAAGGGATGTTCATTGCATTGAGTCATTAAAGATGTTGTAACTTCTACAAACTTTCAGTTTAATAAAATTCACTTATATATCCAAAAGAAAAAAAATCTTGACACTTTAACTCTGAATATTAAACACTATACCATATATCATAATTATGTATCTCTTAAGAAAGTATATAATCTGATTCACACAAAAATTCACCAAACTATTAAAAAGTTTAAGATTTTTTTTTGTTAATACCAATTTTAACTAGTTACCTTAAAAATATTATAATACCGAAAATATCTACCTTAAATTATATTTACAAATTTATGTATTTTCATGCGCATTATAAAATTACGTAAATTGCAAGAATCAATGATATTTTAATATGTAGTTATCGTGTTATTTAACGAAATCAAATCGTATTTTTCAAATTTAACGGTACAAAATTTAAATAACCGCGCGAAAAATTAACATAATGTATATATATAATAATAAAAATTGTTTGTGTTTTAGTCTTTTATTTTTTTATTTTTTTTTGTCAACAATTGTTTGTGTTAGTCTATTTATAGGTTTGTGACAATTACTAAGAAAAAAAAAAAAAAAAACAGAAACAACATCCAATCCAATGACTACTTCACTATTTAGCTTCTCTTCATTTCATATCAGATCCCTCCTTCCTCTCTCTTCTCCTCCTTCCTCTTCCCGATTTGCCCCTCTTCGTATTTCTCCGATCCGATCTCCGGCGCGGAGGAGTCACCTTTCTTTCCGCGCTTTCTCAGCCGTCAAAATGACCGACACTAACGATGCCGGCATGGATGCTGTTCAGAGACGGCTCATGTTTGAGGACGAGTGAGAACAATTCAATTCCCGTTTCTTCGATTTTGTTTTTTGAATTGGGTTTGGTTTGCATTAAGGAAACCCAAAGTTTAGGTTTTTATTTATTAATCTTAGACGAAATCTTCAGCAATACGCAAAACCTGTCTAGAAATGAGACTTAAAACCCTGTAGTAAAAATGTAACACATGCAATGACTAGACTGTGGCTGCTTGATCATTTGTGTTGGTTTGTGCAGATGCATTCTCGTTGATGAAAACGATCGTGTGGTGGGTCATGACACTAAATATAACTGTAAGTGAATTTTTTGATTCCCTTTTTAATGATGGCTTGGAGAAAGATTGATGGCAACCTTAGGTGCTTTTTGGATTTGTTTCCTTGTTTTTATCATTGAAACACATTTGCATGTCACTGATTTGTCCTTGGAATGTGTCTTAGTAATCAGTTTCGATGACTTAGTTGGAATTTGCTTCTCTTAATCTGCAGGTCATCTAATGGAAAAGATTGAGGCTGAGAATTTGCTTCATAGAGCTTTCAGCGTGTTTTTATTCAACTCAAAGTATGAGTTGCTTCTCCAGGTACTTTCTTATGATCACCTTGATGTGTGAAGATGACTTCAAGCTTTATTTTAAACGGTTGGGTGGGTGGGTTTATGATTTGGTTGCTTCATTTAATGTGACATACTACTGAAATCTTCTTCTCTTATGGACAGCAACGGTCAAAAACAAAGGTTACTTTCCCACTTGTGTGGACAAACACTTGTTGCAGCCATCCTCTTTACCGTGTATCTGAGCTTATTGAAGAGAATGTGCTTGGTATTATTACTCGAATGAGATTTATGAAACATTGTGAAGCTTTCACTGTTGTACTATATATTGAGGCCTACTATTTGATCTTTCCTTCTCAGGTGTAAGAAATGCTGCACAGAGGAAGCTTCTGGATGAGCTCGGTATTGTAGCTGAAGATGTACCAGTCGATGAGTTCACTCCCTTGGGACGCATGCTTTACAAGGCACCTTCTGATGGCAAATGGGGCGAGCACGAACGTAAGTAACTCTTCCATGTGTGATCATCTCTCTTTTTAACTCCTTTGAATTCAGGACTTGAACTTTTTTGTGTTTTCTTGCAGTTGACTATCTACTTTTCATCGTGCGGGATGTGAAGCTTCAACCAAACCCAGATGAAGTGGCTGAGATCAAGTATGTGAGCAGGGAAGAGCTTAAGGAGCTAGTGAAGAAAGCAGATGCAGGTGATGAAGCTGTGAAACTGTCCCCATGGTTTAGATTGGTGGTGGACAATTTCTTGATGAAATGGTGGGATCATGTTGAGAAAGGAACTCTCATTGAAGCTGCAGACATGAAAACCATTCACAAGCTCTGAACTTTTTCATAAGTTTTGGATCTTCCCTACCTTCTCATAATAAAATTTTAGAGATGAGACTTTAATTAATTCCAAACAAAAACTGGCAACAAAATCTTTTCCTAGGATTTGCTTTTTTCATCCTCCTCTAATTCATCTATGGTATAGTAGTTATTATTTGAAGAGGGTATGAAGTTAAAATAAGATCAGAATTATTTAGTTACAATTTACAAAGAAAAGTAAAAAAAAAAAAGAACATAACACTCTGAAACAGAACACACAAACAAAAAGGTAAGAAGACAGAACAAAACAAAAGGTGGAGAAAGTAAAATTAAAGACCACAAGATTATTCTCAAGTAATCATCTCATATGATTCCTTTCTCTAATCTTCACCACTACCTTTGATCTGATTGATACCAAAACCTCTTCTTTTTATTTTTCCCAAAAGTTAAAACAATATTTTATTGTATTATGGAGAAACTTTGATCTCCATCTGAAATAGTAACACTGTGAAGAGTTCTTCTGCATCTGAAATTTGTCTGATCCAGGTAACAAAACTTAATCTGAGACTAATATTTTCAAAAGTTTTTATCTTTTCCCCTCTGGATTCATGAGATAGGTAAAAATAGATTAGGTGGTCATACTCAAGCTATCAAAACTTGTTCTGATTCATTATTTTCTCAGAGTACTTTTGATTGATTCACTCACAAGTCTCAAATTTTGATCATAGAAAACTTAGCTGAGAAAAAGAAGAGAGAAGATGGCGTTTGTGACCACTGCTGAAGTATGTGACGCGAATCAAGAGCTGATTCGGAGTGGTCAGCTCCGAGCTTTGCAACCCATTTTCCAGATTTATGGCCGTCGACAAATATTCTCAGGACCAGTTGTTACTGTCAAAGTATTTGAAGACAATGGCTTAATCCGTCAATTCCTCGAGGAGAAAGGTATTGGGACATTATATTCTGCAGTTCCAAAGTTCAAAACTTTCAATGGATATGAACTTTCACATGTTTTTATAGTTGTGTTAGTGCCTTGGTGGCTTAGTGTGTAATCTATCACTTTGCTAATTGATCATTTTTATGAAGAAACGGTATTAATTTGAGCGTTTAGAGCTGATCTTGAACACGCTGTGACTCCAAAGGTCATCTCTTTTACTTTCCACAATCTCATATGTAAGACTCTATACATGTTTGGATGTTGTTATTAGGAAACGGTAGAGTACTTGTGGTGGATGGTGGAGGTAGTCAACGATGTGCGATACTCGGAGGTAACCCCGTGGTTCAAGCTCAGAACAACGGATGGGCGGGAATCGTTGTGAACGGATGCATCAGAGATGTGGATGAGATCAACGGTTGTGATATCGGAGTGAGAGCTTTGGCTTCTCATCCGATAAAGGCGAGTAAGAAAGGACTTGGAGAACAAAGAGTTCCGGTTAATATTGCAGGGACTAGGATTTGTGATGGAGAATGGCTTTATGCAGATACTGATGGGATCCTTGTCTCCCAGATTGAGTTATCCGTTTAAAAAGGCTTTTGTCTATTATGTGATCACTGATCATCAGTTACAAAAGAAACCGAACTTGGTCTGTGTTCTTTTTTCTTTTTTCTTTTTTGTGTGTTCTTATTACTTGAGAGATGGTTTAAAAGTTTCATATTACGTTTGGAATCTATATATAAAGAAATAGTATAGTGTTTCTTTATCAATCAATAAAGCCAAGGAGAAGAAGAATATAATTAACAGTAACATGAACAAACAGAACCAGGGGCAGCGTCTATAGGTTGACAGCCACCACCTTTGTTAGCGGAACAACCATGAAGACACATCTTTTCGCATCTCCGATCATCTTCTTTTGTATCACAAGTTCCAAAATCTGCCTGATTTTTGCAACACCTGAATTTGCTGCGACGCATCACAGCGTTTATTGTTTCAGCACCTGCAAGTAAAACACACGCAATTAATCATCATCTATGCAATATTCTTTGTGATTGAAAATGTTTTGTTCCAAATATATTTACGAACCGGAAAGTAGAAGAAGAGACAGAGCTAGGATGGCAAAAATAACGATTTTTGAGTAGGCCATCTTTTTTTATCTTTTCAACTCTATAAGATTGTTTGCTTAGAAAAGTTGTAAATTGAAAATGTGATATATATAGAGACTCATATATATATACACAAAGTATTCATTCACTTATTCGCTAGAAAGGAAAGAGATATGTTAAATGATACTCCATTTGTCTCTGATATATTGATGTTTTAGGATTTATTTTTGTCCTTCAAAGATTGATTTTGTAGATTAAAAAACTAAAACAATTACACTACTTCATGCTTTTTGACACATGTTATTTATCTATTAGTTTCTGGTTTCTCTATTTACCAAAAAGTAACTGTAAATTAATTTACAAATAAAAATTAAACTTTTCTTAATATGTGTGATAATGTTGAAACATCAATTTCTCAGGGACAGGGGGAGTATATACACCATTTCCCTTTTTTTTATTTTACACATTTTAAGTAACATATCATTTTGGTGTCAAAATTGTGTTAAATGTTGAAGACATTTAAATGTATTAAATGATATGTTGTATTAAAGGTCTTCAACATTTAACACAATTTTGACACCAAAATGATATGTTACCCAAAATGTGTAAAAGAATTTAATTAAGTTTTATTACTTTGATATCTTATTTTCTTGTGGAAAGATATAAGGTAAATTTGCATTGATGGAAATGAGATTTGTTAGCAATTTTATAGAAGACAGAAAGAATCCACTTTTATGAATTCAACTAAATATTTTTTTGTCAATGAAATTTAGTTTTTCATATTATTCTTAAATGATTTTAGAGAAGTTTGACAAGATTTGTTGTTGAGATTCTCTGTAATATATATCTCTCAACCCCATTAAATCATTTAAAAAGATGTTATCAAATAACACCAAAATTTGAGAACGAAATTTAAGATTCATTATTGAATAACATAAAATTGTCATTTTTGGTATGAGTAGCTCGGAATTGAGCCAAGTGTTTTAACACATTCTAAGAACTCAAAAGCAACAAAGGATACTTGTACAAGTGGGTTATGCTCTGATCCGTTTTAGTACTATAGCTCAAATTGAGATTGACACAAACAAGTAATTCGGTAGACAGAGACACATGGTCTGGCTAGTATCAAGGCAGATAATACGCTCGCCGGAGCTGAGGAATTAGGACAGCTAAGATAAAAACAGAGTACTCAATGAAGGTGTTGCTTCATAGATACTCAATGAAGGTGTTGTTCCGCAAAATTAATGTATTCACAATTCTTTTTGGGTTCTTGTTATTACTATTGGACGTGTATTACATAGCAGAATTTGAAAACGAAGTATATCTTGTTAACTATATGTATAAGTTTTCTGTGTCGCCGCAAAACTTCTTCGAAGAGGCTGGTTTCTTCTTTCCCTCCGTCTTCTTTCCATTACTACTTGTTCTTCTTCTTCAACTACTTCGATCACTGAGGTTTCGCTCTCCTTTATGGTTCTTGAGATGGTTTTAAGTTATGATTGAAAAAGATGTTACGTTTGGAATCAAGTATTACATTATTTCCTTTGAAGATGGATACAAAATATATAGTTTTCCTTTGTCAATCAATAAAGCCAAGAAGAAGAAGAAGAATTAACAGTAACATGAACAAACAGGACCAAAGGCAGCAGAGATAGGTTGACAGGCACCACCTTTGTTCATGGAACAACCATCAAGACAAAACTTTTTGCATCTCTGATCATCTTCTTTTGTAACACAATTTCCAAATTCTGGCATATCCGTGCAACACTTTTTGAATAATTCGCTGCCAGGCAACACAGCATTTCTTGTTTCAGCACCTGCAAGTAACACACACACGTAATCATCATCTATTCAATTTCTTGTGAATGAAAATGTTTTGTTCCAAATGTTTACGAGTTAATAATACTAACCGGAAAGTAGAAGAGACAGAGCTAGGATGGCAAAAATAACGATTTTTGAGTAGGCCATCTTTTTTTTTTTAATCTTTTCAACTCTATAAGATTGATTGCTTAGAAAAGTTGTAGGTTGAAATGTGATATATATATATACACAAAAAGTATTCATTCACTTGTTCGCTAGAAAGGAAAGAGATCACAAAGGTCTTCAACATATAATACAAATTTTGACACCAGAAATGATATGTTACTCAAAAATGTGTAAAAGAATTTGAGTTTTATCACTGTGATATCTTATTTTCTTGTGGAAAGAAATAAGGTAAATTTGCATTGATGGAAATGAGATTCATTAGCAATTTTATAGAAGACAGAAAGAATCCAATCTAACAGATAAGTTTAGTTCTCTTAATTGAAAGTTAATTTCTTCTTTAACTTGGATGTATTAACTAAATATTTTGAGAATGAATTTTAGTTTTCATATTATTTTTAAACTATTTTAATGATTATTGGTGCAAGATTTAGCACCCAAGACATACCGACCTAAACCGAAGGTAAGCCGATTGATTCTGAAGAACAACTAAACTGAGAATCTCTCTTTTGGGCCAGCTGAACGTGTAAGCGGTGAGCTTGTAACCAAGCAATGTGCTTATAACCAAGCGATGTGCTTGTAGAGTGATCTCTGTAATGTTGCTAGATCTATGTTGATCTGAGTATATGATTCTTATCTTCTCTTTGTAAGTGTGAAATCAAAGCTAGAGATATCTCTAAACCTATCATTCAAGCTCATAGGGCCGGTGCAATAGGTTTTAGTGTCTAAAGCAAAAAAGAAAAAATTTGAACCTACAAAAAAAAATCCCAAAAATGATTTATGTATGAATCGAAATATAGACCACTAGGTGTACTTAACCAGGTTTGACCACTAGACCACTACACCACAGCACACTTTCAGAAAGTGATGCCCTTAACATTTATATATTTTTTTGATGCTTAAAGCACCAGCTTTATGAGCTTTAGCCATTGGCCCAGCAGTCAGAACAACGGATGGGCAGGAATCGTTGTGAACGGATGCATCAGAGACGTGGATGAGATCAACGGTTGTGATATAGAAGTGAGAGCTTTGGCTTCTCATCCGATAAAGGAGAGTAAGAAAGGACTTGGAGAACAAAGAGTTCCAGTTAATATTGCAGGGACTCGGATTTGTGATGGAGAATGGCTTTATGCAGATACTGATGGGATCCTTGTCTCCCAGATTGAGTTATCCGTTTAAATACGCTTTTCCTATTATGTGATCACTGATCATCAGTTACAAAAGAAACCGAACTTGGTCTGTTTTCTTTTTTTTTTCTTTTGTGTTCTTATTACTTGAGAGATGGTTTAAAGTTATGATTGAAAAAGATATTACGTTTGGAATTACGTTATTATTTAGGTAAATAAATAAATATAGTTTTCCTTTATGACTTTATCAATCAATAAAGCCAAGGTGAAGAAGAATTAACAGTAACATGAACAAACAGAACCAGGGGCAGCAGAGATAGGTTGACAGCCACCACCTTTGTTAGTGGAACAACCATCAAGACACATCTGGGAGCATCTCTCATCATCTTCTCTTGTATCACAAGTTCCAAATTCTGGCTGATTTTTGCAACACATTTTGAATAAATTGCTGCCAGGCAACACAGCGTTTCTTGTTTCAGCACCTGCAAGTAAAACACACGTAATTAATCATCATCTATCGTGAATGAAAATGTTTTGTTCCAAATATTTACGAACCGGAAAGTAGAAGTGACAGAGCTAGGATGGCAAAAATAACGATTTTTGAGTAGGCCATCTTTTTTTATCTTTTCAACTCTGTATAAGATTGATTGCTTAGAAAAGTTGTAGGTTGAAAATGTGATATATATATGCACAAAGTATTCATTCACTTATTCGCTAGAAAGGAAAGAGATGTTAAATGATATATACACCATTTTTTTTTTTTTTTCTGGTAGTGTATATACATTTCCCTTTAAATTAATACAACATTTAAATGTATTAAATGATATGTTGTAGTATTAAAGATCTTCAGCATTTAACACAATCTTGACACCAAAACGATATGTTACTCAAAATGTGTAAAAGAATTTAATTAAGTTTTATTACTTTGATGTCTTATTTCCTTGTGGAAAGATACAAGGTAAATTTGCATGATGGAAATGAGATTCGTTAGCAACAATTTATAGAAGACAGAAAGAATCCACTTATATGAATTCAACTAAATATTTTTGTCAATGGAATTTAGTTTTTCATATTACTCTTAAATGATTTTAGAGAAGTTTGACAAGATTTATTGTTGAGATTCTTTGTAATATTAAATCATTTAAAAAGATGTCATCAAATAACACCAAAATTTGAGAACGAAATTTAAGATTCACGATTGAATAATATAATATTGTCATTTTTGGTATGAGTAGCTCGGAATTGAGCCAAGTGTTTTAACACATTCTAAGAACTCAAAAGTAACAAAGGATACTTGTACAAGTGGGTTTTGCTCTGATTCGTTTTAGTACTATAGCTCAAACTGAGATTGACACAAACAAGTAATTCGGTAGACAGAGACACATGGTCTGGTACTCTGGTTAGCAGTGCCTTGCCAAGGTCCGTAGAGGCCTAAGGCAAAATTTTAAAATGAATTTTCACATATTTTATTTTTAAAAGATTTTTTTTTTGGTTATAAAATGAGAGAAATATTATTAAAAAAAACTTTAAAGAGTAAGATAGGTTGCATGGAAACGGAAACGGATACGCGGAAGTTAAGATCCCGTTAATCCCAAGACAGATAATACCCTCGCCGGAGCTGAGGAATTAAGACAGCTAAGATAAAAACAGAGTACTCAGTGAAGGTGTTGCTTCATAGATACTCAATGAAGGTGTTGTTCCACAAAATTAATGTATTCACAATTATGTTTTGGTTCTTGTTATTACTATTGGACGTGTATTACATAGCAGAGTTTGTAAACGAAGTATATCTTGTTAACTATATGTATAAATTTTCTGTGTCGCAGCAAAACTTCTTCGACGAGGCCATTACAAGAAATATAGGTTTTGTTAGCTCTAAAAAAAATGCTATTATATGTCATTGATAGCGAATTATCAAACGCTATCTCTGCCCCAGGTATAATAGGGTCACATCCTACAATAGCATTTTTTGACATGCTATTATATGTCGTTCTTTTATAGCACTAATCAAATGCTTTAATATATTTTCTTATAGCTCATAATTTTTGATATATTACATTGTTTTGTAGCAATTTTTATGTGCTACACTATAAAATAATGAATTGCTATATATATAAATATATATATGTATTAGTAATTCAATTAATTATATGCTGCAAATCTATTTGTTAAAAGCATGTGTCCTTCTATAGATCATTAAAAGATACATAACTGTAATTTTACAAAGTAGTTCATCATTCAAAATCATATGTTTAAACATAGTCGCACAAAACATCATAAGTACTGCAATTGAGATGGACTAACGAAGGAGCTGCTGCATTGGTTTGCTCTTTCTCGCCCTCCAAGAACATAGGGTCTCATTCAAAGCAATTCCCACTGCCTTCTCCATATCCTCTGAGCTTTCCCCTATACGTTATTCAGTAGATAAGCATTGATGAATGTCAAGTTCTTGCTTGTGGTTTTAGTTACCCCTGCATGATCCAGTTCATCTCCTATTCATACATAATGAAAAAAGAAGAGGATGCTAAACTGATCCATGTATATAATATAACCAAAGAACAATGTCACAGAACATAGTAAAAGCTTAAAATCCCATCAATGAATCATGTGAAGTTAAGAGATAAACCAAACCTGTTTCTTGCTCAAATCCTATTGTTGTACACTAGCTGAAGGAGTAAACTTGAGCATTAGAAAACCATGTTTTGACAACTTGAAAGCTCCAAACTGTAAAAAAAAAAAAAATCAACTGGAAAACTCAAACCAGATTACACATCTTTGGGATAGAGACGTAAAGACTTACATCTAAACATGTTAACTGCTTGTCTCAATGTCTCCTCCTGCATAAAGTAAGAAAATTCACATCTTGATGTTGGAACTAGTGATCCGCAAATTATAAATGTCAAAGCAGTGACTAGGTAATACTAAACTCTTCTGGATGTTAGGGGTGGATCTCACTCCCACAACAGGCCCGGCCCAGAAAAGGCCCAAAAGAATCAATAGGCCACAGAAGGTCATTTTGATCTTTTCGGAGGACGAACCGACACAGAAATCTATAAATAATGACTGTACGGCGTACGGGAAAAGGACGGAAAAAGAGAGAGAGAATTTGTACAAGAGAATAGAATCTCGAAGGATCGAATTAGCGAACTCGCAGCTCGTTATTTATCTTTCCTCTCGTCATTTTTATCTCGTAAAATACAAATTATAGCTCGACTTTTCATATAATAAAGAGAACTTCGACCCCATTAAACACCGAACTAAAACATCTTAATTGAACCCGATTTGGACATCAACACCGGAGTTCAGCCGCCTTTGGCTTGCTTTATACGGCCACTCGTCCCCGTTTCTTCAGCTCGAGCTGATCCATGATTTTTTAAAGTCAAGATGTGACCAGTTAGTGACTTAATGCAGCTTTGTTAATTATGTAGACAAACTACTGAAATTTATTAAATTTAGTAATACTAATATCAAATGAAATATATCTGACAGGGATCACTTCACAACGCCAAACAATGCTAAGAAACAAGCCAAGCCAATAATGAGGCAATTCGTTAAACACTTGGAGGGCATGAAAGCATCATCAGTTTACATAACATAAATCACTTCACAATTTTTAACCCAGGGAGAAAACAAAATATTTTGATGCAAGCTAAATGGCTAACATGATAATAGACATAAGTGGA
>NC_025704.1:7715387-7761548 GCF_000633955.1 Camelina sativa
AAAAAAAAAAAAAAAAAAAAAAAGGCACCTGATTAATAATTATAGTCTCCATGAGACATACGAATAGAACAACACTTGCGTCTTTAGTTCTTTTCCAAGTCTCCAGTTTCTGAACAACACTTTGTGAACCCAACACGCTTCAGCCTCACAACCAAGAATAGCTTCATCGAATTGAAGAACCCAAATCCTTCATCCCAACCCTCTCAACTCGCATCTGTCTTCAAAATTAGCCCGACGAAATCCTAATTAGTAGTGATAATTAGGATTCAACCCTAATTTCATGAAGTAATAAAGATTCTCCAGATTACCTACTTTGTGACACATCATAGATCTAGCATTTTATCACCATAAGAGGGACTTTTAGACAACATGAGAATTGTCGAAGAAATCAGATCTTGAAGAAGAAGAAATCTGATTAATCAAGTGGCACATAATTAGAGAGTAAGAGTGAGGAAATGTTTGTTTCATGGGATGAAGAATCTGAAGAGGAAGAGAGAAAAGAAGAAAAAAAAAAGATATAAAAGGTTTTGCTTGGTGGTAAGTGATTTTTAAAAAAATTTCGGCAAGTGTTGAGCGGTAAATGAAAAATTTACTAAGTTTTCGCTGCCATAAGAGATTTTAGCTTTCCGTTCTGCTATTATACGACTTAGCGTTTCTAAAATGCTATAATACAGTTTCTACTATCAATGCCAACTTTTCTTGTAGTGGGGTGGTTTCTTCTTTCCCTCCGTCTTCTTTCCATTACTACTTGTTCTTCTTCTTTCAACTACTTCGATCACTGATGTTTCGCTCTCCTTTATGGTTCTTGAGATGGTTTTAAGTTATGATTGAAAAAGATGTTACGTTTGGAATCAAGTATTACATTATTTCCTTTGAAGATGGATACAAAATATATAGTTTTCCTTTGTCAATCAATAAAGCCAAGAAGAAGAAGAAGAATTAACAGTAACATGAACAAACAGGACCAAAGGCAGCAGAGATAGGTTGACAGGCACCACCTTTGTTCATGGAACAACCATCAAGACAAAACTTTTTGCATCTCTGATCATCTTCTTTTGTAACACAATTTCCAAATTCTGGCATATCCGTGCAACACTTTTTGAATAATTCGCTGCCAGGCAACACAGCATTTCTTGTTTCAGCACCTGCAAGTAACACACACACGTAATCATCATCTATTCAATTTCTTGTGAACGAATATGTTTTGTTCCAAATGTTTACGAGTTAATAATACTAACCGGAAAGTAGAAGAGACAGAGCTAGGATGGCAAAAATAACGATTTTTGAATATGCCATCTTTTTTTTTTTTTATCTTTTCAACTCTATAAGATTGATTGCTTAGAAAAGTTGTAAGTTGAAAATGTGATATATATATATATATATATACACAAAAGTATCCATTCACTTGTTCGCTAGAAAGGAAAGAGATTTAAAGGTATTCAACATATAATACAAATTTTGACACCAGAATGATATGTTCCTCAAAAAGGTGTAAAAGAATTTAAGTTTTATTACTATGATATCTTATTTTCTTGTGGAAAGAAATAAGGTAAATTTGCATTGATGGAAATGAGATTCATTAGCAATTTTTAGAAGACAGAAAGAATCCAATTAAACAGGAAAGTTTAGTTCTCTTAATTGAAAGTTAATTTCTTCTTTAACTCGGATGTATTCAACTAAATATTTTTGGGAATGAATTTTAATTTTCAAACTAGGTACTAACCCGCGGAAAACCTCTGGCTGAGTTTTTATTTTTAATGAAAATTTATAATAATTTATTTCGTTATTATATTATTTATAATGGTTTGTGATTAAAAATTCGGTTTGCATATATAAAAAAATTTATTTTAAAAATGTTTATTGAAAACCTGTCAATAAAACATTTGCATGTAATAAAATAAAACTGTTTAAACTTTTATCAATTAAACGCAATCCTTGCTATAGTTGTGAAATTCTTGCTATAGTTGTAAAGTAAGTAAAAAGATATAACTAACATGTAAAAATAGCAACTAAATATTGTTAGTGAAGGTTCTGAAAAGCTTCTTCGAAAACAACATTCATTATTTTTTTTTCTGTGGCTTCGTTTCTTGTCTGTAATAAGCACTCTCAAACATTGAATATATTTAAATCTCAACTTAGTTTTATTCTCCTAAAGAACGGGGGCTAAAAGAAAAATATAACTTTTTAAATTAGATAAGATACTATATCTATATCTTTTATTTTTCTTTATTAATTTTTAAAATCTAAGCCGTTAAACGGAACTGTTATATATTTTATTCGATTAGGTTTTTGAAAATTTTGTTGATAAAATTTGTGGTTATATAGATATTATTCGATTAGATTTTTAAAATCGTAGCTGTTAATTTTTTTAAGTACGAATTAGTTTTGATTCTAATAAATTTTGTTTTACTATTCTACAATTTATTTTATTTTTCTTTATTTGTCCTCAATTTTTGTTTTTAATTAATTATATTTATTTAATTAATTAATTAATCTTAATTAAAAAATTTTAATGGCAATTGAATGTAATTTTTTACACATTTTAAGGTTAGTTTCATATTTGTACTTCTCAATTATGAATTTATCAGCCACATAATTTAGTTTTACCAATCTGCCAATGTGAAAAATTAAAATACACATTTTTCTTCATAGATTGAGTAATATATCTTTGATTTTAAAAATTCAAATCACAACATATGCAGAAATGTTTTTTACATATTTATTAATCATAAGTATTATATGATAATTTAAAACAATTTGTAAATAAAATAAAATAAATGATAGAAGAACCATAATTTAAAATCTTAACAAAATCTTTTAAATCTAGTTATTAAAAAATAATCATATTATCTACTGGGATATAGAATCTTAGTTTTAATAATTCTGATTGGTTATATATTTTTTAAAAAATAAATAATAATTTTCGTCCATAAATATTTAGAAAAAGAAAATACTTTTTCCTGAAAATTAATAATTATTTAAAAAATTCAATTAGAAAATTCTTATATATTGTTTATATTTGGTCAAAGTATTTATTATCTTTATTAAATTAAGTAATTAATCTTTATTAAATATTTCTAATGGCATTTGAATGTAAATTTTTAAATTTTTTAAAGTTAGTTTTATATTTGTACTTCTCAATTAATATAGTAGGGTTATTCTTAAATGATTTTACTAATCGTTGGTGCGGGATTTAGCATCCACGATATACCGACTTAAACTGAAGATAAGCCGATTATTCTGAAAAACAACTAAACCGCGAATCTTTCGTTTGGGCCAGCTAAACGGGCTTGTAAGCGGTGAGCTTGTAACCAAGCCATGTGCTGATAGAGAGATCAATGTTGATCTCTGTAATCGTTGCTAGATCAATGTTGATCATGATTCTTATCTTCTCTTTGTAAGTGTGGAATCAAAGCTATAGATATCTCTAAACCTATCATTCAAGCTCAGAACAACGGATGGGCAGGAATCGTTGTGAACGGATGCATCAGAGACGTGGATGAGATCAACGGTTGTGATATCGGAGTGAGAGCTTTGGCTTCTCATCCGATAAAGGCAAGTAAGAAAGGACTTGGAGAACAAAGAGTTCCGGTTAATATTGCAGGGACTCGGATTTGTGATGGAGAATGGCTTTATGCAGATACTGATGGGATCCTTGTCTCCCAGATTGAGTTATCCGTTTAAATACGCTTTTCCTATTATGTGATCACTGATCATCAGTTACAAAAGAAACCGAACTTGGTCTGTTTTCTTTTTTTTTTCTTTTGTGTTCTTATTACTTGAGAGATGGTTTAAAGTTATGATTGAAAAAGATATTACGTTTGGAATTACGTTATTATTTAGGTAAATAAATAAATATAGTTTTCCTTTATGACTTTATCAATCAATAAAGCCAAGGTGAAGAAGAATTAACAGTAACATGAACAAACAGAACCAGGGGCAGCAGAGATAGGTTGACAGCCACCACCTTTGTTAGTGGAACAACCATCAAGACACATCTGAGTGCATCTCTCATCATCTTCTTTTGTATCACAAGTTCCAAATTCTGGCTGATTATTACAACACATTTTGAATAATTCGCTGCCAGGCAACACAGCCTTTCTTGTTTCAGCACCTGCAAGTAACACACGTAAAATCATCATCTATTTAATTTCTCGTGAATGAAAATGTTTTGTTCCAAATATTTACGAGTTAACTAATACTAACCGGAAAGTAGAAGAGACAGAGCTAGAATGGCAAAAATAACAAATTTTGAGTAGGCCATCTTTAAAAAAAAAAATCTTTTCAACTCTATAAGATTGATTGCTTAGAAAAGTTGTAGGTTGAAAATGTGATATATATACACAAAAGTATTCATTCACTTATTCGCTAGGAAGGAAAGAGATCACAAAGGTCTTCAACATATAATACAATTTTGACAACAAAAATGTGTGAAAGAATTTGAGTTTTATTACTGTGATATCTTATTTTCTTGTGGAAAGAAATAAGGTAAATTTGCATTGATGGAAAGTTAATTTCTTCTTTAACTTGGATGTATTCAACTAAATATTTTTGGGAATGAATTTTAATTTTCATATTGTATTCTTAAATGATTTTAAATCAGTGGCAGATCCAAAAGTTATTTGTATGGGGCACATATGAGATCTAATTAATAATACTAAATTTACATTATAAAAATTATTAAATAAATATATAGATTTTTTAATAATGTTAAAATATATCTTGCATTTTTAAATATTTTAAGATTTGAAATCAAAAGATAAGCCAATTTTTTTCGAAATTATTATTTCTATTGGTTTATAATTTTACTTAATTACATGTATTAGATATATAATTAATTTACTAGTTAAGAAAATACACAATTAAAAAACTACAATTCATTATAAATATGAATATCTGTAATATATATAAATTGACTTATTATTATAACCGTATCATGCAAATTTAAAATCCAAAAATATTAATTAACTAAAAAAAAAGAGAAAACATTGTTTAATGTTACTAATTTACTTTACTAACATTTTCAGTTAAGATATATGTCTATTTTGCAGTAAAAATGAATATTTTAAAAAAAATTAAGTGGGAAAAAAAAATCAAACTGAAAACATATAATTTTAATGAAGAAAAAAATATATAAAGAAAATGCAATGTAAGTAAGATAATAATTAAGAAGAAGTGTAATTTGGTAAACAAAGGGTATGAATGATGACAGCAGTCACAATGGATAAATTCTTCAATGGTATAGTCTGTCATAAAAATAGAATGTACACAAAAATGGTTTGCAGTTAGTCTGTGGCGATTTTTTCTTTTTTTTTTTAGACCGCACAATTGCCGACTCAGTCGGTCCGACTGTATTTAAAAATGATAAATAAAAAACGGCTTAATCTGCTGATAGATTTGTCCTCCGACTGTCACCGTTCAAATCCAAAATCATCTAACTGAGAAAATTTTTTGATTTAATATATCTAATAGATAATTTTTAAGATGGGGCACATGCCCCACCTTCCTTTGTTGTGAATCCGCCCTTTTTATTGATTTTAGACTGCTTTTTTTATTTTATTTTAGAGAAGTTTGACAAGATTTGTTGTTAAGATTCTCTGCATCAATCAATAAAAAATATGTCATCATATAACACCAAAATTTGAGAACGAAATTTAAGATTCACAATTGAATAACATAAGATTGTCAATTTTGGTATGAGTATCTCGGAGTCGGAATTGAGCCAAGTGTTTTAACACATTCTAACAACTTTAAAAGCAGCAAAGGCACACTTGCCTTGTACAAGTGGGTTATGCTTTTAGTACTATACCTCAAATTGAGATTGACACAAACAAATAATTTTATAGCGGGGACACATGGTCTGGTTAGTATCAAGGCGGGGCAATACGCTTGCCGGAGCTGGGGAATTAGTAAGTCAGCTGCGGACAGCTAAGCTAAAAACAGAGTACTCAATGAAGGTGTTGTTGGTCCTTTGAAGAAGATTCTCAAAAGGGTAGTAGAGAGGAATAAATATCAAGCCGTAAAATTTATGTATGCACAATTCTTTTTTGGTTCTTGTTATTACTATTGGCAGTGTATTACATAGCACAAAAATTTGAAAACAAAGTATATCTTGTTAACTATGTATAAGTTTTCTGTGTCGCAGCAAAACTTCTTCGACGAGGCTGGTTTCTTCTTTCCCTCCGTCTTCCGTCCATTACTTCATGTTCTTGTTCTTCTTCAACTACTTCGATCACTGAGGTTTCGCTCTCCTCGATGGTTCTTGAGGCAGTGTAAGGGAACAAAACTGGTCTAAAACACCATAGAAACGCTGTTAAAATAGCTAGGTAAAGATACATTGAAGTCCATACGCAGAGAGTCCATTTCCAGTTATAAGCCATTCGTTTGATCCACGGCGGTTTCGAGTTTATAACGATCTCAGCTTCGTATAGCTGAGGCAATGTCCGGGTTTGTGCACGTGGAATCAGAGTGGCTCTCACGGCTTTTGTTCGGGGCCATTTCTCTTGGTGTTTTAACGCATCGATTCTCATTGTTTGTGCTTCGTTCGCTATTCCAGCTATAAGTGGAACACTCATAACAAATGTACGTGCAAGTCTTATAGGTTTGCTTCTGAACCGTAACATACAAGGTTGGCTCGATCTCGCTATTGCCTCGCCTTTCAATGATAAAAGCTCTACCTTCAACTGTACACAAGACAATGGATCAAATTAACTGAAAAATAGTATCAAAATACGATTGTCTCAGTATAATCAAGAAACAGAACAACTCTTTTGGTTATAGCCAGTTATTAAACCTGATTTTTTAATTTATTTTTATTTTGAAAAATATTAAACCAGATTTAGTTCTTAATAAATTAAATTTTTGTTTGATTTAACTAGCATAGTATGGTTCCATATGATCATTTTGATTGGTAGAAAACAATCCATCGATCAAACTTCATTAATCGTGGAAGTGGAACAATTATACTATTCTAAGGAAATTAGTATATATATAATTTACCTGAAATACCCCAATTCTTCGATTAATTTCGGATTCAGGCATCCAAAGCACTAAAGAGACATGAACATTATGACCAACAGGAACACTAAACGATCTCTTCTTCTTATCGAAACTAAAAACCGCACTTGGGTTTTCTTCAGTGTAATCAAAGAACAACCTGTCTCTCACAACCACAGGCTTTTCTACATACAAACTCACAATCCCAACACCGATAACAACCGCCAAAATTAAGGCCAACACCATCACCATTGACACGTGGCATGCACCCATTATCCCAAACCATGTCCTCCTAACAGCTTGCCCCGCACTACCCGCAATCCGGGATGGAGCCCGTTTAACCGCTTTTTCGGCCGCAGAGACAGTCGAGACTGCGCGGCGGTAGGAGCGGTAGAGGAGAAAGAGAGGTGAGGATAATACAAGTATTGCGTTGTAGATGAGATCGGCTTGGATGGTGACTAGAACCATAAACCAGTCGGCTCGTAATGGTTCAGGGATTTTGAGGTTGTTGTCTTGTTCTATCATTGTTTGGTTGTCTTTTTTTTTTTGGTTTAGGAGGATTCTCCTCATACGGGTATTCTTTTATGACATGATGAAATAGATAAAAGTCGCTGTCATAATGTCATATAAAATATTTATTCATCTGCATGATAAAATTGAAACGTGTTGGTTCGTGTTGTTGAGTAGTGCCACGTTGCTGCAAAGAGATCATACTGAATGTACCAGAATGATTTCAAATGAGAAAGATAAAAAATTTATGAGTACACTAGCTTATCCGGAAGTGTTGGATATGGTCCATATGGAAGTTCGGGTTTTCATCAGCACTTTTTATCTAAGATAACCATGTTATTTTCATGTAAATATAACCAAAGATATATAATACTCCAGTTACTATAAACTATAGTAACGTGATATTCTTTTACTTAATTATTTTTTTGTAATTTATATTGAAAGTAGGAAACATTTTTACTTAAATAGTTAAAAGTCCATCTATACGAATTTTTAACTGGAATCAGATTTTAAGTAATCGGATTATGTTGCGTAGTAGAATCTTGCATATTATAGATTAACAAGTCCAAAAAAAAAAATGGTTGGATTTGGATAATATGTAACTATAAGTTATCAGTTGTTTTAAACTATATATGTGAGAGTTGCATTGAGGTATTAGGATTGTATGAATTGAAAAAAAAGAAGGTTCCAAATCCAAATTTTCTTTGTATAAATACATATCAAACAAATTTTAAGATTTAAGACAAATAAAAAGAAATAACGATTATTGATAGTTATAAATTGAGAAGGCTTAAAAAAGTAAGAGATTGAAAAGCTTAAATTTAGAGAATTCTTAAATGCAAACGCTCTTCTTTTATCCTGATGATGACATATTGACATGTATATATACTAGAAAGTCAATGATGTAGAGTGTAGGAGAGACGGGATTATGATCCCAAATTTTATTGGTCTCTCTCTAGCTAGCTACTTGGTTTAGATTTTAGGCAATGTTTTCAAAACCGGACCGGACCGGTGATCGAACCACGTTAACCCGCGAACCGGCAACATGTCCAGATTGAGTTAATATCAAAACCCAAAAGAAATTGAACCGGTAAAAACCATATCAAACTGCCAAAAAACCAAAAACCGGTGAACCATTAAACCGGATAAAACCGGGTTCTATTTTTTTTTGAAAAATGAGTGCAATTAATTTAACTAATTACTTCTTCTTAGCAAATTAGTAATAGTAGGGTTTCTTAGAGAATGAAGATTAAATGTTCTATACTCTTATTCTCTTATTGTTTGAATTTCTAAAATATTTTATTAGTACTGGTTACACTTTGAGTTTGTTACACTTTGAATTTATTACTTTTTAAGTTTTTAAAAAAATATTATGATTATTGAAGTATTTTATTTGGCATATCCAATTATATCATAGTTATAATCATTGAAAAAAATAGAAAACCTATTCATACCTATTATTTATAAAAGTATCATCAAAATCAATTGAACCCGGTCAACTCCGGTCGAACCATGTTGACTCATGACCCTAGAAGCTTTCCCGGTTCAGTTACCGGTTCGATTTTAAAAACATTGATTTTAGGCTACTACGAGTTGGGCTTCGAAGTCTGACAATCGATTGAAGTGAATAGATTTGTTTTTTCCACCGACCAAACAACACAATTCAATCAAGTTCGACAAAATAATTAGACCGAACATAAACGCAAAATCTTAGCTGTCTCCATTCTCCAATCAATAAACTTGTATTGGATACGATACGGACCATACGGTACAAAATCCAACACGAACAAACAAAAGATTCTGGTCGTGAATGTACAAATTCTAAGATTTGTAATATCTTCTACAACTTTTTTTTTTAATATAGAAAATATAATGTTCGTAACCTAATTTAATATTGTTTTTTATTTTAACTAAAAAGTACAAAAAAGAATAAAAAGCCATAAGTGGATTAGAACGAATACGAACAAAATGGGAGCAAAAGTCTTAATATGCACCTTACTACACTCAACAAAGACTTTTTTTTTTTTTAATTTTCACAAAATAGGATAAATATTCCTTTTTTATTTTAGAGAAAGATAAATAAATCTCGCATCCAACTTCTCTCATATCCTTCAAAATCGTTTCTTCTCTCTCTCAATCGCAAAATTAGGGTTAGGGTTTTCATTTCCCCCCCCCCCTCTTGCGAACTTTCTCTCATCTCTTCGTAGCCGCCGCACACATCGACGATGACAGGCAAAGCGAAGCCAAAGAAGCATACGGCGAAGGAGCTACAAGCTAAGGCCGATGCAGCGTTGACCAATCGAGGCGGAGGTAAAGCTGGGCTCGCAGATAGAACCGGTAAAGAGAAAGGTGGTCACGCCAAGTACGAGTGTCCTCACTGCAAGATCACTGTACCGGATCTGAAGACGATGCAGATCCATCATGAATCGAGGCATCCTAAGCTGACTTACGAAGAGCCCAGGAATCTTCACGAGGCTTTAGCTGCTCCTGCTGAATCTTCTAAGCCTAAGCCTGGTATCAGAGGAAGCCTTAAGAAGTGAGCGAGAGAGAGAGAGAGAGCTTTGATTATGATTTGTATTATCGAATCCTTCTTATTTGTTTGGGTCTTTCTTCTTTTTTTCTTCTTAAAGCTCTGTTTGATGTGAGAATATAAACTGCGTTGATGTTTGATGCATATGCTTATGTCTTCGTATTTTTATGTTATGATCATATAAAAAAAAAGTAACTTATGAAAATGGTTTGAATCTAACTTATTGCTTTCTCTTTTTTGATTCTTGTTTCTGGTTTTGCAAATTGTATTGATCTTGGTGGTGCAAAAGAGTTGTTTTGGTATATATGAACAAGCTAGCTACTTTTAGGACAGCATCTCTGTGTTTTTGATTAGACATGTTGTTAACTCATTAAGATGAGACAAACAAGAGTTTTGGTTTGGTTCTTTATTATGTTTGCTTGTTCAGTCTTTGTAAAGCCGCTCTTAATCTCAGCATCTCTGTTTCTGATCGGACATGTTAACTCATCAAGATGTGAGCCAACAAGAGTTTTGGTTTGGTTATGTTTTCTTGCAAAGCCGCTCTTAACTCAGCATCTCTGTAGCCACTCTTTTGGTTGAAGAGTTTGTTGTCTGAAGATCTGAGAAACATTTTATTTATCTGTTTATTGCATTTGGTGTCTGTTTGTTATTGCATTTTGACCTGAAGAATTTGCTTTTGCTTCTTTTTATTTTTAAGCTTTCAAGCCTACGAAGTTAAAAGCATCTTGGACGAGTAAGCTTCTTGTTTTATTTCATTAAGAAAAGAAGGATTCTAATTTCTCTGTGCTTCAGGATGTACATGTGGTTCTTCTGATCCAAATGAAAATGTAAATGGACCTGATAACAGATTCTTTGATCTTTCAACAACTTTAGTAATCAGAATCAATTCTTTATAGCTCTTTTATGTTTGTTCTTGTTTGACAAATAGTGTAGGGAGAAATGCAAATTTAAGAGGATATTTCAGATTTCTTTTGACAAGTTTAATCTATTGGGATCATCACCTCTCTCGACAGTATGCACAGGCCTGAATATGCAGTATGGTGTTTGAACCCCGATGATGATACAACAACGAACAAGCTCTACGTTGTACTGAAATTTTCTTGTATCTTTATTATCCCAAGAGTTGCAGAAAATGATCATGTTGTGTGAACAATTGGAGGTCGATTATAGTATTGCCCATAAAGTTACCATGGCCTCATGTGTTTATAATCCACAATAACACTTGAAAAGAGTAATAAACTTGGTTCAATTAAGAAATTTGAAACAACATGTTTGTTAGGTTTCTATGAACAATTAAGAATCAATCTGTAAATTTCTCTAACTGTAAAAAAAAAAGAAAGAGAGAGAGACCAAATCAAGTCATCCGTTTTCTCAAGGTTTTTTTTTTATAAACTACCCTAAACAAAAGAATCATCATCATCACCACAAGACATGTAAAGAATTAAAATCCAAAAAAAGGAGGAAAGAAAACGAATCCGATATCAGCCTTTGGTGGCTTGAGGTTTTTGCTGTTCTTGGACAACATTCTCTTCTTGATACAACAACTTTCTTCTCTTGAGACCATAACCATTGTACTGATAGATAATGCTGTAAAGACATTGCTTCAACCTGAGCACCTCAAAATCCTCTATGAACCTCAAGTCTCTTTGTCTCCATTTCAAACCCGCGCACTTTTGGTATTCCTCAAGAACCGATGATAAACACCAGTTTTGCACTTTCCTCAAGCATCCCACAAGACAACCTGTCCTATGCTGCAATTTAACCACAGAAACACCACACCATTAGTCCTCAGTCTTTTAACTCAACCCAAAGCTAGTTAAACCCGAGAAGGGTTTTGGTGGATTATTATTACTAACCTTTCCGCGCTTACAGTGGATGAGAATTGGATGATTTCTAACATCTGTAAGCAAAAATACATAAAAAGAACATAAACGAGACAGCTAAATAAATAAAAGAAGCTAAAAAAGGATCTCTTTTTGGTTCCTTACCAACAAGCACTCTAAGAGCATTCAAGACCGTATCCTTTGGCATTGGAGTTGGTGGATCCTATGAGCGTAATAAAAACAATCAAAAGATATAACCATGACTCAAAGAACATATTCTTGAACTCATAAAAGATGTTCTTGAAAAGCTCACAAAAGAGGGTCAAAATGAATCATAATAAAAAAAAGGTTAGAGAAATGAAAACATACAGTTTTGCCCTCGATGCCAAACTGGAAAAGCTTGATGTTGTTGGAATGAAGAGACTTGAGATTATCCTCAGGGTATGGTTCAGGACACAGATAACTGTAATCCAGAAGATTTATAAACCCAACAAACAAAACTCGTTTTTTTTTTTCAAATTTTTCTGCGTTTATAAGGTCAATTTTACAATTAATTAAACAAATTAAATTAAATTATAAGCTAACATTTATTATGATAGTGAAAGTTTTGTAAATTATAATTGATGATAGTGATTTAAAAAAAAGATTCTTGTTTTCTTTTTTAATAAAAATAGAGATACCTCAGGAGATTCAGAATCAAAAACAAAACAAAAAAAAAGAAAAAAGAGAGAAACTTTACATGATGGATCGAAGATTAAGGGTTGATAAGAATCCGAAATTCTCAAGCTGAGGAAACCCAGATCGGTAAATGCCGTCTTCCACCATCGAAAAGTTCGGCGGCGGAATCAATACCTCGCCGTCGTTATCATCATCCACGATTAAACCCATCAATTCAAAAAACGCTTCTTCTGACTATCCCCTCCGTCTCTCGCTTCGGAGAGATAGAGATAGAGAGAGAGCTAAACCCCCAAAATCTAGAGAGAGAGAGAGAGAGATCAAATTGATTGAACCAAACGAAAAAAAAAAAGTATTTTTTTTCTTTAAATGATTAATGAGATAATCATCATCAAGTGGGATATTTAAAAATTTAATCTTTATTAAAAAAAAAAAAAGAGAGACAAAAAAAAATGACGAAGATTTAGGAGTTTTTTTTGGTAGATTTCTTCAGATTTCGCCAACAAAAAAAAAAAAAGATTAGACCAATTTGAAACAAGAATTAGTTAAAAACCGCCATTAGATTTTGTTCTTTGTTGGATCCTCTATTCCTATGAGGTTTTTGCTTTTTTCTTCTGTAAATCTCATTATGACACGTGTCACATCCTTCGCTTTTCGTTAACTTATTTGGAAAATTCTATTTTGACTAAAAGAGTCAGTTTTTAGAATTTTTCTATTAACTATAATCAACTTTTGTTTTTACGTAACGTCGAAGAAGATTCTTCGTTAAGACCCCCACACAACAAAGTTGTTGTTTTTTTTTTTTTTTTTGGAATTAGGATTCAACTGTTTCCACAAGTACTTAAATTGGCTTAAGGCTATAATAATAAGTTTATATAACATACAAAATATTTACATAACGATGCATATTCATACATTATATATTTTCATAGATCAAACTCACACCATATTTATATATATATATATATATATGTATCAAAATATGTCTAGAGAGATTCGTAAAACAAAGCATAAAAATATATAAAATTTTAAATAGAGAGAGCTATATATGGAGTGAATTATAAAGTTGGATGAAGCTCATGATGATGACGATGATGATGAGGAGGAGGAGGATTCACATCTTGTTTTGTTGAAGCGGCGGCTGCAAGCAACTCCGGTGGTATGATCAGATCTTCCCATCCTTTACCTGGACCTGTAACTGCGGTTAATCCGCTTTCCCAACCGATGTGCGATACATGTTTTACGTTTGTTGGAACTCCTATCTCCATTCCTGATGTCTCCATTTCTTCTTTCTCTTCTTCTTCTTCTTTGTCAGCTATATACATTTTTGGATGAAAAAAATGAATGGTATATATATACTACACAGTCTACACATTAGTTCTTAAATTTTGGCTAGCTATCATGTCATTTCGTTTTCGTTTCCTATATTTTACTCAACTATTATTATATCATACGTACGTCCTTAAATTTAAATCATGTGTACTTGTACTTGCACTCAGATCGATGTATAAGTGTTAATTTTGCAATACGTGTCTTTTTAATGTATTAATGTTTCGTAAAATATCGACAACTGAAAAAATACTAGCTAGACAATATATTATTACCAAAGAGTTGAGAAATGGTTTTGAAGCTCTTGAAAAGCCGGTTAATACCGGTAGAAATCTCGGGTTTAGAAACTGCGAGGAACTTGAATACATTCTTCATGTGGTCTTCCTCCTCTTGATCACGACGAATCTCTTTTGAAACACACATCAATATATAGATCACATAGAAGATTCATGAGATATCAATTCAATGTACACACACACATATTACATGTATAGAAGCTACACAATATATAAAAAGTGAGATATAGGGGAACCTTGAGGATAACCTTGAGGAGAACGATGATGATGATGCTTAGAGAGAGGAGATAAAACGGCAACACTAGAATCGGAGATACATCCGACGGAGAAAGGAAGCACCACAAGTCTCTCCATTCTATCTCTCATTTTCTACCAAGCCTTTCCTTTTAAAATACTTATATTTATATATAAGAGTATGTGTGTATACTGTATATACACGATGATAATGACAACCCACCAAATGTTTTAATGTTATTTTGTTGTTGTTATGTTTGTATAATCTCTGTTAGAATAGAATTTGGTAGTGGTCGTGTTATGTGTTTTTCTGACTTTGTTGTGAAGTTACAATGATGTTTACGTGTGTATATGAAAGTTGCGGTAGAATAGAAAGTGATAGCTTAAAGTTTATTTTATTTGATATCTTTGGGCTCAACTACTGTTTGGTAGACTGTTTTCTTTGGTGACGTATAATTTGAACTTACATATCTTTGATATTTAATTATATACATATCGCTAATTCGTAATGGTATTGTCCTGTTGTCACAGTGAGAATGGCTTAGATTTCGTTTGTTACTCAAATGTTGTATATTTAATTTATGCACGTGTGACTTTCATATATATGATCTAAAAATTAAAAATTCTTCTACTAGAGCAATCGAAAATCTATCAAGATTTGTGCTAATCAATATTTTGCAAATTAGTTAAGTACATATCACGACTAAACTTTACACGATGCCATGTAACGTTTTTCATCGCAAAAGCCAAAGTTTAATTCTAGTTTGCGTTTTTTTTTGATATATTGAGAATAGTTTAATTTAGATACATGGAGTGCATATATAATGAATATTCAAGGACTCTATAATTTATGTATAACTAGAATTTGCGTACATAGAACCAAAATTTTATAATCATGGTTGCATACATAGAAGAATTGAATCAGACAAAGAAGAGATTGAGTATTGCTGTGAAAATACTCCGGCTGTGGACACCACATATAATATTCGGAGAACCGATTTATAAATGTTTGATTTTGGTGGATGAAAAGGTAATTTAAATTTTTAATTTTAGGTTCTGCATGTTAAGTTTTTATTAAATTATATTCATATCATTTGCGTTTTATTTTTTATGTAGGGTAAAAGAGTAGATGCTAAAATCCAAGCTTGCGATTACTTCGATCTATTCGTAGACATATTGGACCAAGGAGAGTGGTTTCTTCTTTATAGGTTCAAAGTGAGAGAAAGCCAGCAAGGGTCAAGGAACTCAAACAATCAATTCGAAATCTTGATTACATGCAAAACACATATCACCCCAATACCTCCCAGGTCTTCAAACAATTTTTTTAATTTAATAAATGGAACAAAGTTTCAAAATGCTACACCAGATGAGAGAAACTGTTGTGTTGGTAAATTAGTAACCCCTATAATGCTTTAATTGTTTAATAGTATATATAACAAAACTGGTGAACATTAAACAATTAAAGCATTATAGGGGTTACTAATTTACCAACACAACAGTTTCTCTCATCTGGTGTAGCATTTTGAAACTTTGTTCCATCTGTTAAATTAAAAAAATTGTTTGAAGACCTGGGAGGTATTGGGGTGATCTGTGTTTTGCATGTAATCAATATTTCGAATTGATTGTTTGAGTTCCTTGACCCTTGATGGCTTTCTCTCACTTTGAACCTATAAAGAAGAAACCACTCTCCTTGGTCCAATATGTCTACGAATAGATCGAAGTAATCGCGAGCTTGGATTTTAGCATATATTCTTTTACCCTACATAAAAAATGAAACGCAAATGATATGAATATAATTTAATAAAAACTTAACATACAGAACCTAAAATTAAAAATTTAAATTACCTTTTCATCCACCAAAATCAAACATTTATAGATCGGTTCTCTGAATATTATATGTGGTGTCCACAGCGGGAGTATTTTCACAGCAATACTCAATCTCTTCTTTGTCTGATTCAATTCTTCTATGTATGCAACCATGATTATAAAATTTTGGTTCTATGACTTGAATAGAAGAAAGAAAATGAAAGATGAGTGGTAAGGAAGATGAAAGATGAGTGGTAAGGAAGATGGAAGATAAGTAGTAAGTAAGATGAAAAATGAAATATGAGTTTTTGTTTTAAAACCGATAAACGTATTTAAAAGCTGAATAATAAATGTTTGATGCTAGTGGGATGTAAAAGGTCTGACTTTTTTTTATTGGAATGTTAAAAATTAAGAGAATCAAATCTTCTTTCTTTGGAAGTGTGTCAAATGTTTTTTATTGGACTTGGAGACTTGCATGCATTGGTTCCGATTTAAACATTTAATTATTTTCCCAAAGTTTTTATATTATGTATATGTATAAACATCTCCATAATTAATAGACAATTGTTATTTTTAAAATTATTGTTTTTTTGGTAAAAAATAAATACAAAGAATAAAAACTAAACATTAAAATTACTTAAAAAATTAGTAAACAATTCATTGAAATTATAACATGTCATAGATAGCAAAAGAAATATGCCCTAAAGTAAGGAAAATGACAATGAGACTGATGCTACTCATTTGATAGACACCTGCAAAACTGCAGCTACTTGAAGTAGTAATACTAATTGTAATTTATAATAAATGTATATTTTTTTTTAGAAAAAACAAAGTTACAGATAAGGACAATTCAGAAACTGAAAAGAACTGAATTAATAGTGTTGAATACCTAAGTTAATATATTCAAAGCAACATAATTTTGTAAAGATGTTGTGCGTTTTTTTATTTTTTTAAATAAAAAGTTTGAAGTTGTGTTCAATTTTTCAAAGAGAAAGTGTAAGACATTTAGAACAGTAAAGATGCTAATTTTTCATGTGTTTTGCTCACCTTTTTTGTTCTTGCTTACCTTGTTGTCTGAATTTCTGTTTAACGTTCTTTGCTGGGAGGCCACATATGAATCCTTTAACTTCCATGTCAATCGTTTCTATATTGATAAAAAGTATTCGTTTAGTTTCCGTTTCTTTTTTGTATCAACAATAAAAATAAAGAAATAGAAAACACTAATATTTAAGAAACTAAAGACAATGGAAAATTACATACTGTTACATAAATTATAGAATCCTTGAGTATTCATTATAGAGTCCTTGAGTATTCATTATATCTATAAAGTTAGCTTTCCTCTTTTCTCATTCTGCCACCTAAGCAACCCTATTTTTTAAACTTTAAAATAAACTTAAAATATTCATTTTGTCCATATTTATGTCACCTATAATTAATAGAGAGTTTAAATAAATAAAAAATTAATTATATAAAATACTAAAATAAGAAAACAATACTATAAATTATTTATTAGTGATAATCATATAATTTAACTTTTTTTAAATTGACCATAATTTAAAATTTCAAATGTGTTAATGAGTTCTAGAATGGAAGTAAAAACTTAAAATATTCATTTAGTCAATATTTATGTTACCTATAATTAATAGGGAGTTTAAATAAAAAAAACTAATTATGTAAAATAAATAAAATGTTAAAAAAAGAAAAATACTATAAATTCTTTATAGTGATAATAATATAATTTAACTTTTCTTTTAAACTGACCATAATTTAAAATTTCAAATGTGTTAATGAGTTTTAGAATGGAAGTAAATTTTAAATTCATGGTAGAATAAAACAAAATTTATATAATTGTATCTATAATATTTTTAAACAAAAAAATTGAAAGTAAATCTATACTATTATGTTGGTCTAGTTATTTCATTTTTTTCTTTTCTTTTTTGTGTTTGATCAAGCTTCCTTATGTTTTTTTTTTGGCCATTTTTTTAATTAAAAAAGGTCTTGCAGAAAGTTTAGTTTTGTATGTTGTTTATATTAAAACAATTAAGTTCATCTTCTTTGTTTTCAAAGGTATTTTAAAAAATATTTAATTTGAAATTACATTTGGTAGTTGATGTTGTTGTTTTCCTTTTGTTGTTAGGTGTGATTACTTAATTATTATTTGTCCTTATGTCCTTCTGCGATCTCACGGATATAAGGAGTACAGGTGATAGATTCTCTTGGGTCGGGGAAAGACATAACTATACGGTTAAGTGCTGCCTCGATAGAGTCCTTATTAACTCTGAATGGAGTGCTACTTTCTCTCATAGTGAATCAGCTTTTCTAGACTTTAATGGATCTGACCACAGACCGTTTCTTCTCTGGTTTGGGGTTCATGAGCCAAAATATCGAAAACCTTTTCGTTTTGATAAACGACTTTTAGATGTAGCCAGTTTTAAAAGTTATGTCAAGAAAGGGTGGAATGTTTGTAAAACGCAAAGAGACCATACCATTGTCGACCAAATCAGACATTGCCGAACATACATGGCGCGCTGTAAGCAAAAGAATAACCTAAACTCTGCAAAACAGATTGATGTTCTCCAATTTCGTCTCAATAAAGCTATGTCTAGCCTTCATCGTTCTGATAGAGACCTTATACCACGCCTACGACAAGACTTAGCTGTTGCATATAAGAATGAAGAAATCTATTGGAAACAGAAAAGTAGAAATTTGTGGTTACAAGTTGGAGATCGAAACACAAAATTTTTTCATGCTTCCACAAAAAATCGATTTGCACAAAACTATATAACGTCCATACAAGATGCTCAGGGCAACACTTTCTGTGGTGATACATCTATCGGCAACCATGCTGCAGAGTTTTTTCAAAAACTATATACATCAAATAGTCATCCGATCACAACACTAGAATTTGCAGACTTTCAACCAACTGTTACTCAATCGATCAATGACGAACTAACAAAAGAATTCACTTCAGAGGAAATTTTCAAAGCTCTCTCTATGATTGGTGATGACAAGGCGCTGGGTCCGGATGGATTAACGGCCAGATTTTATAAACAATGTTGGGATGTCGTAGGACAGGATATAACTAAGGAGGTAAAAGAATTCTTTGCTACATCTTCTATGAAACCAGGACTGAATAATACCAATATATGTATGATACCAAAAATTCCTGAGCCGGTTACACTATCAGACTACCGCCCAATAGGTCTTTGTAATGTTATTTACAAGATCATTTTTAAGTGTTTGGTAAATCGGTTAAAGAGACATTTAGATACAATTGTATCGACTTCCCAAGCTGCTTTTATCCCTGGGCGTATGGTCACGGATAACATACTCATAGCACACGAACTAATGCATTCACTCAAGGCCAGAAAACGAGTCTCTCAAACATATATGGCTGTCAAAACCGATGTTAGCAAAGCCTATGACCGTGTAGAGTGGAATTTTTTGGAAACTACAATGAAAGTTTTTGGGTTCTCAGCTACATGGATATCTTGGATCATGGAAACAGTTCGTTTAGTGGAGTATGCAGTTCTTATCAATGGCACCCCATATGGAAAAGTATTACCAAGTTGCGGAATAAGGCAAGGCGATCCTCTTTCACCGTATCTATTTATACTCTGTGCAGATATCCTCAGTCATCTTATAAACTCTCAAGTTGCATCGGGGCACCTACAAGGAATAAAAATTGGTAATGGAGTTCCTCCCATCACTCATTTACAATTTGCAGATGACAGCTTATTTTTCTGTCGAGCAAATAAACGTAACTGCCAGGCTTTAAAGGATGCTTTCGACGTTTATGAGTATTATTCGGGCCAAATTATTAACACATCGAAATCTCTTATTACGTTTGGTTCTCGAGTATATGGTTCGCGTCAAAATGCATTGCAGCAGATTTTGAATATTTCAAACAAAGGGTGGTGGAGGGAAGTATCTTGGCCTGCCAGAGCAATTTGGCAGAAAAAAAAGGAGATGTTCGAGTATATTGTTGAACGAGTTCGACAGCGTACAGCAAACTGGAGTGGAAAGTTCTTATCACCAGCCGGGAAAGAAGTCCTTTTGAAATCTGTGGCAGCTGCTATGCCCGTTTATGCAATGTCTTGCTTTAAACTGCCATTGGGTCTAATTTCTGAGTTGGAATCTATACTAATGAATTTCTGGTGGAAGAAGAATGCATCTTCAAGAGGTATTTCCTGGATCGCTTGGAAAAGACTGCAGTACTCCAAGAAGGAAGGTGGTCTAGGTTTTAGAGATTTGGCAAAATTTAATGATGCGTTACTAGCGAAACAAGCGTGGAGAATTATTCATTATCCCAACAGCTTGTTTGCAAAAGTTATGAAGGCTAGATATTTTCCGGATAACTCAGTCACAGATGCTTTAGCCAAGAAAAACCAATCTTATGGTTGGTCCTCTATTCTTGCGGGTCTTGATTTACTTAAAAAAGGCCTACGTGTTGCAGTTGGTGATGGTTCAACTATTCGTGTCAACATTGATAATGTCATTGCTGATCACCCTCCTCGACCAATCTGTTCTATGGATCCTCATACTCAATGTACTCTGTCTGCATTTATTCAGTCACATGGTTCGGTTAAATCATGGAACAACCACACTGCAGCAAACATTCTTGAACCAACAGATTTCGATGCCTTAATGCAAATATATATTCCCCAAACTCCCGTGATGGATAAAATCATATGGCATTATAACCCCTCTAGAGTTTACACTGTCCGTTCTGGTTATTGGTTAGCTACGCATGATCCTTCTGACATGACCCCTGCTCCTAATATACCTCATGGTTCGGTTGAATCAAAAAATCAAATTTGGAAGTTAAAGATTCTACCAAAGATCAAACATTTCCTCTGGAATGTGCTGTCTAAATCATTAGGTACTGCAACAAGACTGGTAACACGGGGTGTAGTCATTGAAACAATCTGCAAACGATGTAAACAGTCGGACGAAACAATTAACCATACACTCTTTACTTGTCCATCGTTGCAGACTATTTGGAATTTGGCAAATTTACCACTACAGAATTCGTTTGACATAACTGACCATGAGTTAAATATATCATATTTGTTAAGCTTATACAAGGACAGCTCTTTATCATTGGAACAAAAACTTTTACCCTTTTGGCTTATATGGAATATTTGGAAAGGTCGCAACAACTTTGTTTTTAATAACAAAGAAGAGGATCATCAACAAACTCTCTCACAAGCAAAAGCAGATGTCTCTGAATGGACAAGGACTCTGGAAATGGAGACGAGACGGATGACTATTTCATCTCACTCGGTGACTAACATTAACTGGACTAGACCGGCTGAATCAATGGTTAAATGCAACTTCGATGTCAGTTATACAGTTGGCACTAAGAAGACAATCGGGGGATGGATGGTTCGAAATCATTTAGGTACTGAACTGTTTTGGGGATCAAGTTTACTGAGAGCTGCAAACAGTCCTCTAGAGGGTGAGGCACAGGCTTTATTATTATCAATGCAACAAACCTTACACATGGGCTATACACAAGTCTGTTTTGAAGGAGATTGTAAAACCTTAATAGATTGTTAAAATGGATCTTTGATAGATGTTTCTATATATAGTTTATTTCAAGACATTAGATTTTGGTCCAATCAGTTTACGAAGGTGCAATTTTCCTTTGTCTATATGAGGTGGCTCATTTGTTAGCAAAGCAGGGCTGTAATTATTTAGACTACTATTCAGATTGTATTAATCCTCCCTCATGGTTGATGGAAACTTTGTATCTTGACAAATTTTATTCTCAATAAATTACTTTTGCTGAAAAAAAAAAAATTATTATTTGTCATTTTGTGGTTGGATTGTTTATTAATATTGTCATATGTATTTTGTAAACTGTTGGACACTATGAGAACTTAAATTATGTGTTTCATTCTCGTTATTGTTTTTTGGTCATGTAAATGTGAATTGGGTTGCAACTTTGTTTATACGAAAATGTTTTGGCTTCTTTTGGGTTCCTAACTATCTTGTCAGTTGTTTTTGAGTTTTTAGTTGTAATTTTATTTTTTCCGGCTGAGTGATTTTTATGGATTCAATGTGTGTTGTGTTTTATGGTTTTCTTATATTGTCCTTATCATTAGTATTTCTTAATATCTTTACTTGAGTAAAGGTGTGTTCATCTATTTCCTCTAATATTTGGCGACTTTATTTTTGAGATCGATAGTGAGAAGTTTGCTCATTATAAGACTTCAACACTCTTGACGGAGAGGTTTGGTTATGTGTACGCCTCATATTTCGGGGGTTGCTACACAATTTGTCGACTTAATTCTCATATCCTAATAAGGTATGTGATTTTAAGACAATGAGATCCGAAATTATAAAAAGTTGACGAAGTCTAAACATACATGTGGATAGTTAACAAAGTTTACAAAATAACAAAGACAATAAATTCTAACAGTACAATCTTCAAGTAGCGTTTCCAGATCGTGACGATCCTTCTACTTTTGGGCGTTTGTTTTGGATGTCTCAGATAATTCTCATGTACTACAGTGGATCAATGTCTTCTTCGTCTTCCTTGATGCGTATTAAGTAGCCTAGGTGAGCGAGAGATTTTCTGTACTCTAGCCTTGTTATCTCCTTCACATCATCATCCGCGCGACTTCCCTCACCTTGTTCACCTATTTGTTTGATTTTCGGTATCACGTTCTTTGCTGGGAGGCCACATCTGATTCCTTTTGCTTCCATTGAAATCCTTTTTGTATTGATAAAACTGATTAGTTTAGTTTCGGTTTTTCTTTCTATCAACAATCAATAAAAGAAATTAAATAGGATCAAAATTAAGAAACTTAATAGAATAATAAATTACATACTTTTACAATCGGTTCACCAAAAGAGAAGATCGAAAACCTGTAAATGATAAGAGAAGATCGATTACAATGAACTGGCCAAATGGGTTCAAAAAAGAGAAACCTGGTACATGAGATTTCTATTGAACATAGAAGGAAACTATAAGATTGGTAGATCCTAAACCTGTTAAGGAGAAGAGAAGCATAAGGGAAATGAGGCAATCGTTAGATTTGAAACAGTCAAGAAACGTAATACCTTTTTTAAATGCGGCAGAGATAGGCAAAAAGCAAAGAAAACCTTTTGGATCTGGGAGAGTTGCGGCGGAAGATTAAAAACCAGAAGGAAAATAACAGAATTAATTGTTTTGGAGTTGTTAAAAAATAAGAGAAGAAGGGTTAGGTAAGTGTTGATTTATGACCGTTAGATTGCATATAATCGACGGTAGATACGTATAATTTGGTGATTCACACCTTATTTAATTACCCAATGAAAATTATAGGTTTCGGTTATTTTTTTTGGTTGTTGTTTGGTTGTTTTATATTTGTTGTAATTTCTTTTGTTCGTTTGAGCTTCGCTGGCCTGTGTTTGTTTTTAACAATATTACAGTATGATGTAAGAAGTAATAAATATATATATATATATATATATATATATATATATATTATTTAAAAAAAAATTACAAATAATAAGAACTAATATATATTATAGAAATTTTGAAGACAAAACATATAATTTGTAAACCAAAGAGAAGGAGTTGTTAAGCTAAATTATTGTATATTAATTTTACCATGGTTCTTAAAATGACCGCTTTTGTAAGTCCAACTGTTTGCTCTATTGATCCATTATCAACGGATTTATTTGCTTCATTCGATTTGTTATTATTTTTAGGCATTAATTTTGTATTTTGGGTTTATATATAATTTTTTATGGTTTTTGTATTATATTTGGGTTGCTTATGTTGTTTTGTTGGACAGTTTTTTTTAGAAATAGGTGTTGCATTAAGTATAACTAGGTGCTTCCCCACGCAATGCGTGGGTTGTGGTGTAGTTGGCACTTTCTTGTTTTTTTTTTTTTTTATCTTTTTCGTTTTTTTTTATTATTTCGTTTAATTAGGCATATACGGGCTTTCCCGTCACTTTTATTTATACCATTTCGTTCAGATGTGTATATTGTGGCGTTTATTTTTTTATGAATTATGAAGTTGTTGTTTCTTGCTTTTGAGGATCCAATCTTATCATTGACTGATATTGTTTCCAATACATTTATTGTATTATAGATTTTCTAATTAACTGCTTATGTAAACCCTTCATACGTTGATGTTGCAATAATAAGTTATTTTTTAAAAATATCTTCCGTGTAAGTGATTATGTTTGTATGCCCATGTTTTGGTCTAATATCAATAAGATCGTTTCTGTTTTTCTTTAGTTGGCTTTGAAACCAATATTGAGTTAAGCAAATAATGGGTCGAATTATGGTGTTAATAAGTAATATAAATTCATATATATATATATTGTATATATGTGACTATAAATTTAGCTAACTAAAAAATTATGTAATATTTAAATACAATCTTGAACATATATATATATATATATATTTATTTGTGGGAGGAATGTATGAAATTATTGGATAGAAGTTATTTTTGAGTTAAATGACCTTTAATGTCTTTAAAGTGAGTTAAATATTAATAAATTTTTATATGTGTCTTGACTTTTTTTAAAAGGAATACCAAGTGTTTCCTTCCAAATTTGAAGTGATATAGTATTTTAGTTTTCTTATATGATTTTATGAACTTCAATGTAAAAGTTTTTCAAAGTAATAAGTACACTCACTGATTGAATTATAAAATTTGGAGAAATGTTTATTTCGTTTAATCATCTGCTCTTTTAAATAAATTAAATAAGTATGTTGTTATTCCTACAAATAGGACAACATATATTATAGTTTAACCATGGAGTTAAGCAATGGAAATGGAACTTGTGATTGCAAGACAAAATGCTTATATGTTACACATTGATCGTTTAAAAATGAATAGGAACATCTAATTCTCAAATAAAGTTGATTGTTTTGTTAAAACCAACATATGTGAATTTAAATTTAACTATGCAAATTTAAAAAATAAATATGAATAGATTAGAAAGGCAAGAAATATAAAAGAAATATTTTTTTATATAAATAAAATAAAAATTGAAAACAATGTTAAATATATATAATACTTTCTACATTAAAATATAGAATCAAACTCTTACAAGTTACAACACATATGAGATATAACAACATTTGATATTGGTAGGAGAGGAGGAGAGAATGTTTACTATAAGATGGTAATCCAAATTAGATAATGGAGATGAATCTTTAAAAAATAGAACAATGTAATATCTATATATATATAATACTTTCTAAATTAAAATATAGAATCAAACTCTTACAACACATATGAGATATAACAACATTTGATATTGGTGGGAGAGGAAGAGAGAATGATTACTTATAAGATAATAATCCAAATTAGATAAAGGAGATAAATCTTTTAAAATAAGAACAATGTAAAATATATATCATGTAGTCTCTAAAATTAAAATTTAGCATTAACAATTTACAATGATATTTCATTTTTTTTTTACAACCCATACAACAAAAATAAGAAATCAAAAAAAAAAAAAAAAAAACGAAAAATGATTTGAGGTATTGTAGAAGAGAATGAGAGAATGTGAAAATGAGATAGTAAAAGAATGTCAATATGAGAGAATGATAGATTGAGAGAATGCTTATTTATATGATAAGAAATGATGGAAGTTACATTTAGAACTATGGAGTTACAATAGTAATTTATTGTGTTTGAATAAAATTGAGTGGTAGAATATGATTAATGCATAATTTATTTTATTTTCAGTTATAATTTTATTTTAATGTGTGAGTTAATTTATTGTGTTTACTGGATCTTAAATATTGTTTAAAGCAATTAGAAAGCGAATAAAAAAATAAAAAAAATTAGAAAACATTAAATGAAAATCAGCCAATAAGGAGAGACCAAAACCTTTCTTTTATATATATGATATATTGCTTTAAACTTTGAAATGAGAAATATATTATAAACAATAATTTTACATGAGAAATATATTAATTTAGCCAACCAAAATATGAATATAAGTTTAGCCAACCAAAATAAATAAAAAATATTAAAATTTAACCAAAAAATAATTTCTCTTGAAAGATAATAAGTTAGTAGGAGGAATGAATTAATGTACAATTATTGGATAGGAGTTACATTTGAGTTAAATGGAGTTACATGTCTTTAATTATAAATAAATATTTTAATTTTTTATAACCTAAAATAAAAGGAATACCAAGTGGCTGAATCAAAATTCACATGATTTGGTTGTTTGTTGATATAAACTCAACACTTACACATAATATTTCAAAATAAAAAATATTACTTTTTAAGTGACAAACTAAATTAGTTTTCTTATAAAATTATATGAATTCTTCAATCTCAATAATTTTTAAAATCCCAAGGATAACTTATATTTTTTTGGTTTTCACTCATCAATTTAATTTATAGTGCTAGATTTCATACTAATGGTTTCATCTTTAGAGAATTTAGTGAAATGATATTTTTAAAATTATATTTTATTTTTATATTTAAGTTCCAGTTGAATATGTTTTGTTTTTTGGATCATTTTTTATTTTGATTAAAGACACAAAAAACCAATTGTTTAATTATGTTCTTTTTGTTTTCAAAAACCTCAAATCATAAAAAATATATATATTATATTGATCTCTGCAGATTTATCAATTGGATCACAAAACAAAATAGTCTTTATAAATGGATAAATGGATAATTATATTGATCTTTAAATATTATATTGATCTTTATAAATTATTAAAAATGATACATGAATATGTGAGATAACCAGAGACATAATAGATAATTACATATGGATCATTTCAACTTTATGATCTTATTGTGTGGTGAATATTGTAATGAAGTATGAAAATAATGACTTATAAGATGTTAATATAAAATAGAAAATGGAGATAAACATTTTAAAAGATTAAAATAAATATATAAGATATACATATCATACAAACTCTAAAACTAAGCTTTTACAATGATATTTGATTTGATTTTTTATAACCCATACAACAACAAAAAAAAAAAAAAATACAAAACAAAACAAAACAAAACAAAAAAGAGATTTGAGAGTAGTGGAAGAAGATGAGAGAATGAAAGAGTGATAGACTAAGAGAATAAGATAATGAGTATTTATAGGAAGAGAAATGATGAAAAATTACATTTAGAAAAATGAGAGTTACAATTCTAATTTATTGTTTTGTTTTAATACAATTGATTAATACAACTTAGTGGAGAAATAAAGTTAATGCATAATTTATAGGAAGAAGCTATAAAGATTTCAGTTTTATATTATGTGAGCTAAATGTGAAAATTAATTGTTTTAAAATTTGTGTATTAATATAATTTTTTTTTTGTTAAATTTGTATTGCCAAGTGGACCAATAAGGAGAGACTGGAACTCTACTTTTATATATATGATTTAGTTTACTGTTTTAAATTTTTGGTGGAAGACTAGGGTTATTTTTATAACACTTAGCTCTATATGAAAATTAGTTATACTAAAGTGTAGAAAAAGTCAAATGAGTTGGTATCTTCTGTAAATATGAAAATTGTTTTTTGGGGTTCAAACTAAAAAAGATTATAATTTTCGTATATGTATAATTTACTAATTACACTTAGTATTGTGTAGAAACTGATTAATTAAAAACATGTTGCTTTCTTGTTCTGTCAGGATCTTTTCAGCAAAAGATTTTCATAGTGTACACGCTAAACTTTTCTCCTTTTTAATAATAGTATTTCAGTAGAATAAGCTGTTATTTTGCTGTGTTATATTGCTGCATGTGTTATATTTTAGTAAATCTAAATTGCTATATTTATAGAATAAATCTTAAACTCATTATTATATAGTACTTTGTGTTCGTACGTTGAAATACGAGTTAGATTAGCATGTAGGGCGGGAGTTTGATTAGGGTGTGTTTTGTTTTTGTTTTTCTGTATTATTTATCTGCTATGTTAATTTTTCTTCCTATTCGGTTTTCTGTTTCTTTGGTTTGTTTTTGTGGATTTTTTTTGTTATTTTTAAAAGTTTGTTTTCTCGTCTTTGCATTAAGTAAATTCTAGTGAGATTTTTTTTCAAAAAAAATTAAATCATGTTGTGTTATTTTTTACAAATTTTGTTTTGTTTTTTTTTTTTTGTTTTTTAGTTTCATAAGTTTATATTCTATAGTATATGTTTGTGGCTGTAGTTGTTTTTGGTCCATTTTTAAAAGTTCCCGTCATCCTTTAGTTAGATTGTTTATTTCATTTTTCTATTTGTGGTTATAGTATATTTTTTTTTTGGTATAATTAAATCTGTGACGATTGTTTGTGAATGCTTTAGTGATTGTGTTACATTGTTATTGAGTGTGTTAATGATTTGTGGGCTCATGGCAGGGGATGGAGCTTGGATCGGATAGTACCCTTTGTATCGGAGGATGTGTGCCTGAAACTGTGTTTGGTGGTTCTAGATGGTGTCACAGGGGCTCGGGATAGAATTTTGTGGGGGGAGACGGCTGATGGAAAGTTTACTGTCACATCAGCCTATAATATGTTAACTCGGTCTGCTTACCAGGGGGTCAATATGGGCTCGTTTTGGTCACGGGTGTGGAGTGTTGTGGTCCTACAGAGAATCAGAACATTTTTTGTGGTTAGTTGGCAATCAGGCTGTTATGACTAATGCAGAACGGTATCGACGCCATATTTGTGATTCTGCAGTTTGTGTGGTGTGTAAAGGAGGAGAGGAGAATATTATTCATATTTTGAAGGAGTGTCCGGCGATGGAGGGAGTCTGGTGGAGGTTGGTGCCCGTGAGGGATCATGTAAGGTTTTTACACCGTCATTACTTTAATGGTTATATGCGAACTTGCATGGGGAGTACTGTGTGTTTGGCTTGCCTTGGTCGACGCTATTTGGGGTAGCAGTCTGGTGGGGGTGAAAATAGAGATGTGGAAATATCTTTGGAACAAATGGCAAGTGTCGGGATAGGGTCCAGTTCCTTAAGGATATAGCTAAAGAAGTTGCTGCGATTAGTTCATCCTCACGAAACCACAGCATTGTAACTGAGAGAGTGGAACGTATGGTTGCTTGGGTTGCTCCACGGGACGGTTGGTTGAAGTTTAACACGGATGGTGCATCACGAGGAAACCCGAGACTGGCTACGGCTGGGGGAGTCTTGCGAGATGAACATGGTAGTTGGATTTGTGGGTTTGCTTTGAATATTGGGATATGCTAGGCAACTTTGGCAGAACTGTGGGGAGTGTATTACGGTTTGTGGATTGCGTGGGAAAAGAGGATCCAGCGGATGGAGTTGGAAGTGGACTCTAAAATGGTGGTTGATTTTCTTTTGACAGGGATCAGCGAGGCTCATCCACTGTCGTTCCTGGTACATTTGTGCCATGGCTTAATTTCACGGGACAGGATTGTCTGGATTGTTCACACGTATAGGGAGGCTAATCGTCTTGCTGACTTTTCATTGCAGTTAGGTTTTCATTCTTTTGATAATGTACCGAGTGGTGTTGATTCAATTCTTTTGGATGATGTCCGGGGGGTTGCAGCTCCTCGTCGGATTTGTTTTTAAAGTTTTAGTTGAATAAATAAAGGGGGGCTTTAGTCCCCTCTCCCTTACCCAAAAAAAAAAAAAACATTGTTATTGAGTGAGTAATTTGCTTTTAAGTTTTAAAATTACTTATATTTGGGTGTTTATTGTGTTAATTTAGTGTGACATCCATTGGGCCCAATTATCACTTTGGCCTTAAACTGTTATGGTATATTGGGTCAATAGTGGAATTTTCTATTGAGTTGGGATTGTTTTACTCCTGTTTGAAAATGACACGTGTTTGAAAATAATTAATCTTTCGATCTACGGGACAGGAGAAGGCTTTTAAGCTTTTTTTTGTTGTTCCTACTCTGTTTGCAATTATCCATTGCATTGATGCTGAAGTTTTTTTTTTTCTTTTTTCCCCTTGTTTGGGTGATTTCGTCTTCGCTTCGTATACCTAGTGGTTAATTGGTTCTCCCCTGGTTATTTCGTTGAAGGTAAGTTTTAAGTGGAGTTCTATTTTTAACAAATTTAAATGTGTTGTCTTCCTTTCATTCTCTAATAAATTATCGTTGCTGTAATTTTAGATTCGTAAGCCCATGTGTGTTTTGGTTTGGATTGATTGTGATTTGTGTTGTCTCTATTTTAATTTTTTTTGGTTTTTTTTTTGCGTTGGTATTGATTTTCAAACAGTAATGTTGTTGATCTAATTTAAATGTTTTGGGGTTGTTTTGATCGGCTTGATTTGATTTACAGACATTGATGTTCTAAAGTGAACTAAATGTAGAACTTTAATTTGAGCATCTGTTTGGTTTACTAACAATGTCTGGATCTCTTACCTTCTTTCTGTTTGGTGTTGTTTGTGGCAACGGTATTTTTGTATTCCTGCTTTTCTTTAAGGTTTTTTTTCTTTGAAGTTCTTCTTCGTGCATAACAATTTAATTTTCTTAAAGGTATACTTGTGGCCAGAAGAAGATTGTGTACTCTGGCTCATGGTGAAAGCGTAGAACCGTTGGGTCATTTCTTAAAGGTAAAGACCACTTTGCTAATATCTTTCTCCTGGTGGTTATAATTGTTCCATTTCTCTGTGCGAGTTGTTTTGTGGGAAAATTCTGGAATATATTTCGATGTTCTTGTGATGCTACGCTTGGGTTTTGTTATAATTTTTTCCATCTTTGATTTATTTTCAATACTTTTAGTTAGGACCCATCCATAATAGAACTGGTAAACAACTTGAATATTGTAAATATAAGAAATTGTTAAAGCATGATAACATTGAGAAACCTTGTTGTTGGTCCTTAAGCTAAAAGAAGAAAGACAAACTTGATCATTTGTTTGAAGTAGTAGCAGTGTCCGCATCTATTTTCCATGGAAGGGTGCAATTGAGTTGGTTCCTTCTTTTTCTTTTCCCTTTTAACCTGAGTGGTCATGTAGTTAAGCACGGTGTAGGCACATAAACGACATAGTATGAATGAGGATTTAGAAAACACCCTTTTATTACCTTTCACCAAATTGTCGAGTTGTTGCTTGCTTACGTCTCCGTCGGCATAAGTGGCATTGAGGTAACTTCACCTGGAGAGAAACGTTAAATTAGATGTGATGCAAGGTTTAGATGACAAAAAATTAGAATAGTTAATGAATGAAAATAGCTTTGTGAAAACATAATGTAGAATATGAAGTGATTCACCTCCAAATAACTTAGGATTTATATTAGTAGCTAACAATATATTAGTCCCACCCTCTTTCTCGCTGAAAACCTTCTCGAGTGAAGTTGCATGGTCGTCAAATGCACTTAATTGTACTTTCTCCCCACTGTAATATAAGAATACATGTGGTGAAGGAAATTAGAGGGGTAAACTGTAGAAGCCAATTTCATTAGTGAATCAAAGGGATGAAAGTTGGTGAGGGACAGACCTTTCAAGGCAGAGGTGGACTAACATCCTCTCCAAGGTTTGTGTCATTCCATTTCGATAAGCTTTGCTGGAACATACTTGGCCCATGATATCTAATGAGCGGCCAAAAACAGGTGTCAACAGGAAATCATTAGGCTTAAAGATCTAAATTGATAAGAATAACTACTATTTCTAATACAAAAGGAGAAGACGAACGACTTTAAACTAATATTGGCTTGCATTTGAAACTACCGGCCGGCGTTCAAAATAGATGCAGAGAAATGATGTTTGGATAAGTTTTACGAAAATTGACATGAATTTTTTACCAAAAAAAGACAACTTATCGGAGACAGTTTATGAATTTAAACTTTAGAGAGATGGACTAAATATTGAAAGAATGAAATACAGAAGGAGTGAAAAAAGAGGACAAACCTGGGAGTTCTGTATTGGTGTTTGCAAGGGACATCAACTGCTCGTGAGTCCTAAACCAAAAAAAAAACTGATGCGCTCGTCAACCTCATCTAAAACAGTGGAAGGTGTGAAGCGTATCGAGAAAGAGGAAACAATGAGCTTAAAACGGGCGTTGCTTTTTGTATAATGATGGCTTAAATGATTAAAATGTACATTAGTTGTTACATGCGCTTGGAATCGAAGCAATCTATTATTATTACTAAATGAGCACCCGCGCTACGCTGCGGGTTTTTTCTATTCGTATTTTATAGTATGATAGTATATAGAGGTGACTTCAACCTATGCTCAAATGCACAATTCGCTTGAGTTATTATAAACCTTTACATTTAGCATCATGTAAGAATTTAGAACTACAACCGTGCAAGCGCTTTTATATTTTATTATTAGCATTGTTTAAGTTTTCTTCTTGTACTTCTATTTTTCAATATTTTAGATAGATAAGAAAAAAACCTTGAAATAATAGATTCATCTTCTTTTCTGAGAACTCCATCTACTCTTTGATCCTAAATAGAATCTAGTTTATTTTCAATGGGAAGAGGATCTCAACAACATTTTGTTATTTAGGATTGCTGCAACATCCATCAGTGTATTTTGTTATTTAGAGACTGCTACTGCTTGTTAGTGGGTTTGCCTTTAACCCAAGTACCGAACACGATTGACATAGTGCTGAAAACACTACAAACTCAAAAAGAAAACTTTTAGCATATATATGATGAAGCATCGCATAAGATAAAATTTACTCTTTGGGATATTGTACGTAGAATATTTACTGGATATTTATTTACCTAACTAATTTAGTTTTGAATGCATTTTGCAGTAGTTGTGCTCATGATTTGTATTGAACAGCCATCCACAACAATGTCAAGAAATCCCCTTGGGAATTATTCGCCCGTAAACCTACAATAAATTCTAAACTGTTAGGATGTGTACATACTATTTTTGTTTGGTTTCTTTCGTTTGATGCCTTGGATATAAAACCTTACCAGTGAAAAAACATTTTCCGTAAGTTTTTCAAACTGCCATAACAAAGATAAAGTTAAAAAGTCTTTAATATTTTACCCGTTAAATGAAAGATGATTTTATTGAATCCAAAATCATTTTTTTTTTTTTCTGAATAAAATGTGAGACTGTATTCAAAAGGAAAAATGACCTTTTACATTTCTTTTGGCAGAGCTAATAACAGAGTATTGCTTTTAAATGCTGATAAAACTTTTGGACTTTTTAATGGTGGAAAAAAAAACTTTAGGACGAGACAAAGTTTAGAGGTTGAGTCGTTAGACACGAGTTGCAAGCCAAGCTTGTAGACCTTTCTCAAAGACACGAGTTGCAAGCCAAGCTTGTTTATAAAACCTTAAAAATTACAAATCGGTTCTACATAATTGAGAACCATCTCTGAGGATTTTATCTTGACAATATGCATTTGGCAGATCAAAGGCTTTTACATCTCCATGGATAATGAGTTTCACAATCATTGTGCTACCATCTTAATTAAGACCCTGCAGGAATAAGCTGACTCTTCCACCTACGAAACAAAAATAAAAACAACATTCCTACTCTACACCCGGTTAAATCTTAGTTTCGTTAATGAATATTGCCTATAAGAACATTAAAAAAGAGACATTGAGAACATATAAGAGCAAAGATCTTTCTGTAGTGAGGGTATCCTTGAACAGTCTCTTAGCCAGCCTTGCTCAGTTTTCCTATGTCTCAAAGATAAAGTGTTTCTAGAAGAACCATCGACTCAACTCATCAGCTTCGTCAACTTCTTAGCAGTTTTAGTTTTTCCTCTCCTCACCTTCTAATAAAATACATCCTTCATCGATCCCACTGTAATCATTCCCTACGGCTTCTTGTTTGGATATCCCATGAGTCTGAATCATCAATGCGTACAATACCTTAGTGATCTTTATCTAGGTTTCAATGTCATATTGCGCGGCCGCCAAAGACTTTGGCGGAGAGTGGCTTCTGTTTGCCCTAGGAGTCTTCATGAAACAAACATATTAATTAGTCTAGATGCAGATTGCAGAAGATAGAGAAGATGAAACTGAAGAGAGACAACTGAGTGAATTCTGAGAGTCTGACCATCTTCTTCCAGAGGTGTAGGTAACAGAGAAAACATCAATATATCCTGGTATTACAATAATGATCTTCTTCAATTCTGATTTTTATTATTAGAGCAGTTACACTATCTTCTAAAACGTAAGAGAAGCCCAAAAGATTAGGATATTTTTTGCTTACAGGTGGCACATTCTCCTTTGCTGATGTGTCCATTTTATGGAGAGAGTTGACCTCTTTTCATATATATGAGTTTTAGTTTTTCCTCTCCTCATCTTCTAATAAAATACATCCTTCATCGATCCCACTGTAATCATTCCCTGCGGCTTCTTGTTTGGATATCCCATGAGTCTGAATCATCAATGCGTACAATACCTTAGTGATCTTTATCTAGGTTTCAATGTCATATTGCGCGGCCGCCAAAGACTTTGGCGGAGAGTGGCTTCTGTTTGCCCTAGGAGTCTTCATGAAACAAACATATTAATTAGTCTAGATGCAGATTGCAGAAGATAGAGAAGATGAAACTGAAGAGAGACAACTGAGTGAATTCTGAGAGTCTGACCATCTTCTTCCAGAGGTGTAGGTAACAGAGAAAACATCAATATATCCTGGTATTACAATAATGATCTTCTTCAATTCTGATTTTTATTATTAGAGCAGTTACACTATCTTCTAAAACGTAAGAGAAGCCCAAAAAATTAGGATATTTTTTTCTTACAGGTGGCACATTCTCCTTTGCTGATGTGTCCATTTTATGGAGAGAGTTGACCTCTTTTCATATATATGAGTTTTAGTTTTTCCTCTCCTCATCTTCTAATAAAATACATCCTTCATCGATCCCACTGTAATCATTCCCTGCGGCTTCTTGTTTGGATATCCCATGAGTCTGAATCATCAATGCGTACAATACCTTAGTGATCTTTATCTAGGTTTCAATGTCATATTGCGCGGCCGCCAAAGACTTTGGCGGAGAGTGGCTTCTGTTTGCCCTAGGAGTCTTCATGAAACAAACATATTAATTAGTCTAGATGCAGATTGCAGAAGATAGAGAAGATGAAACTGAAGAGAGACAACTGAGTGAATTCTGAGAGTCTGACCATCTTCTTCCAGAGGTGTAGGTAACAGAGAAAACATCAATATATCCTGGTATTACAATAATGATCTTCTTCAATTCTGATTTTTATTATTAGAGCAGTTACACTATCTTCTAAAACGTAAGAGAAGCCCAAAAGATTAGGATATTTTTTGCTTACAGGTGGCACATTCTCCTTTGCTGATGTGTCCATTTTATGGAGAGAGTTGACCTCTTTTCATATATATGAGTTTTAGTTTTTCCTCTCCTCATCTTCTAATAAAATACATCCTTCATCGATCCCACTGTAATCATTCCCTGCGGCTTCTTGTTTGGATATCCCATGAGTCTGAATCATCAATGCGTACAATACCTTAGTGATCTTTATCTAGGTTTCAATGTCATATTGCGCGGCCGCCAAAGACTTTGGCGGAGAGTGGCTTCTGTTTGCCCTAGGAGTCTTCATGAAACAAACATATTAATTAGTCTAGATGCAGATTGCAGAAGATAGAGAAGATGAAACTGAAGAGAGACAACTGAGTGAATTCTGAGAGTCTGACCATCTTCTTCCAGAGGTGTAGGTAACAGAGAAAACATCAATATATCCTGGTATTACAATAATGATCTTCTTCAATTCTGATTTTTATTATTAGAGCAGTTACACTATCTTCTAAAACGTAAGAGAAGCCCAAAAGATTAGGATATTTTTTGCTTACAGGTGGCACATTCTCCTTTGCTGATGTGTCCATTTTATGGAGAGAGTTGACCTCTTTTCATATATATGAGTTTTAGTTTTTCCTCTCCTCATCTTCTAATAAAATACATCCTTCATCGATCCCACTGTAATCATTCCCTGCGGCTTCTTGTTTGGATATCCCATGAGTCTGAATCATCAATGCGTACAATACCTTAGTGATCTTTATCTAGGTTTCAATGTCATATTGCGCGGCCGCCAAAGACTTTGGCGGAGAGTGGCTTCTGTTTGCCCTAGGAGTCTTCATGAAACAAACATATTAATTAGTCTAGATGCAGATTGCAGAAGATAGAGAAGATGAAACTGAAGAGAGACAACTGAGTGAATTCTGAGAGTCTGACCATCTTCTTCCAGAGGTGTAGGTAACAGAGAAAACATCAATATATCCTGGTATTACAATAATGATCTTCTTCAATTCTGATTTTTATTATTAGAGCAGTTACACTATCTTCTAAAACGTAAGAGAAGCCCAAAAGATTAGGATATTTTTTGCTTACAGGTGGCACATTCTCCTTTGCTGATGTGTCCATTTTATGGAGAGAGTTGACCTCTTTTCATATATATGAGTTTTAGTTTTTCCTCTCCTCATCTTCTAATAAAATACATCCTTCATCGATCCCACTGTAATCATTCCCTGCGGCTTCTTGTTTGGATATCCCATGAGTCTGAATCATCAATGCGTACAATACCTTAGTGATCTTTATCTAGGTTTCAATGTCATATTGCGCGGCCGCCAAAGACTTTGGCGGAGAGTGGCTTCTGTTTGCCCTAGGAGTCTTCATGAAACAAACATATTAATTAGTCTAGATGCAGATTGCAGAAGATAGAGAAGATGAAACTGAAGAGAGACAACTGAGTGAATTCTGAGAGTCTGACCATCTTCTTCCAGAGGTGTAGGTAACAGAGAAAACATCAATATATCCTGGTATTACAATAATGATCTTCTTCAATTCTGATTTTTATTATTAGAGCAGTTACACTATCTTCTAAAACGTAAGAGAAGCCCAAAAGATTAGGATATTTTTTGCTTACAGGTGGCACATTCTCCTTTGCTGATGTGTCCATTTTATGGAGAGAGTTGACCTCTTTTCATATATATGAGTTTTAGTTTTTCCTCTCCTCATCTTCTAATAAAATACATCCTTCATCGATCCCACTGTAATCATTCCCTGCGGCTTCTTGTTTGGATATCCCATGAGTCTGAATCATCAATGCGTACAATACCTTAGTGATCTTTATCTAGGTTTCAATGTCATATTGCGCGGCCGCCAAAGACTTTGGCGGAGAGTGGCTTCTGTTTGCCCTAGGAGTCTTCATGAAACAAACATATTAATTAGTCTAGATGCAGATTGCAGAAGATAGAGAAGATGAAACTGAAGAGAGACAACTGAGTGAATTCTGAGAGTCTGACCATCTTCTTCCAGAGGTGTAGGTAACAGAGAAAACATCAATATATCCTGGTATTACAATAATGATCTTCTTCAATTCTGATTTTTATTATTAGAGCAGTTACACTATCTTCTAAAACGTAAGAGAAGCCCAAAAGATTAGGATATTTTTTGCTTACAGGTGGCACATTCTCCTTTGCTGATGTGTCCATTTTATGGAGAGAGTTGACCTCTTTTCATATATATGAGTTTTAGTTTTTCCTCTCCTCATCTTCTAATAAAATACATCCTTCATCGATCCCACTGTAATCATTCCCTGCGGCTTCTTGTTTGGATATCCCATGAGTCTGAATCATCAATGCGTACAATACCTTAGTGATCTTTATCTAGGTTTCAATGTCATATTGCGCGGCCGCCAAAGACTTTGGCGGAGAGTGGCTTCTGTTTGCCCTAGGAGTCTTCATGAAACAAACATATTAATTAGTCTAGATGCAGATTGCAGAAGATAGAGAAGATGAAACTGAAGAGAGACAACTGAGTGAATTCTGAGAGTCTGACCATCTTCTTCCAGAGGTGTAGGTAACAGAGAAAACATCAATATATCCTGGTATTACAATAATGATCTTCTTCAATTCTGATTTTTATTATTAGAGCAGTTACACTATCTTCTAAAACGTAAGAGAAGCCCAAAAGATTAGGATATTTTTTGCTTACAGGTGGCACATTCTCCTTTGCTGATGTGTCCATTTTATGGAGAGAGTTGACCTCTTTTCATATATATGAGTTTTAGTTTTTCCTCTCCTCATCTTCTAATAAAATACATCCTTCATCGATCCCACTGTAATCATTCCCTGCGGCTTCTTGTTTGGATATCCCATGAGTCTGAATCATCAATGCGTACAATATCTTAGTGATCTTTATCTAGGTTTCAATGTCATATTGCGCGGCCGCCAAAGACTTTGGCGGAGAGTGGCTTCTGTTTGCCCTAGGAGTCTTCATGAAACAAACATATTAATTAGTCTAGATGCAGATTACAGAAGATAGAGAAGATGAAACTGAAGAGAGACAAATGAGTGAATTCTGAGAGTCTGACCATCTTCTTCCAGAGGTGTAGGTAACGGAGAAAACATCAATATATCCTGGTATTACAATAATGATTTTCTTCAATTGTGATTTTTATTATTAGAGTAGTTACACTATCTTCTGAAACGTAAGAGAAGCCCAAAAGATTAGGATATTTTTTGTTTACAGGTGGCACATTCTCCTTTGCTGATGTGTCCATTTTATGGAGAGAGTTTACCTCTTTTCAGATATATGATTGTTATTATTATTATTTTGCAAAGTATAATCATCAATGGATATGAATACCAAGGCCTTCTCCTAATTAAACAATTTGATACCGTCAGTAATTACCTATTTATCATGAAAAACTACATATACGCAGATATACTGTAGTTGTAAATTATATGGAAAAAAAATTCTTCTAATTCTAAGCACATGCCCATGTAAATATTAACCCAAAAAAAAAAACTAAAAACCCAAAATGCAAAATCTAATTGAAAACAGCTTGAGAGAACTCTTAGATGAGTTTCTTGTTATGAAAGTCTAAGGTTTGGATTCTTTTCTTCTGTAACATAATCCAATATTTAACAATCTGTGTAGTTTGTATAATCAGTCAAATATTGAGTTTTGAGAAAATACATATATTAAAGAGAGGGAGACAAAACAAAGTCTACAACTACAAGCGTGCAACTAGTCATCACAATAATTGACATCCTCAAGTGGTTCACGATTTTGTTTTCCTAAGACCATAACAATAAGCAAATATAGTAATGTACTTCAAATGTTCATACATTCATTCACATTTCATTTACGACATATATAACATATCTATCAGGTCGAGATTTAAGAGACAAATATATAAATTTACGACTCTATATTATTTGTAAACTTGTAATATTTCTTAGCTGATTAACTTAACGAAGCTTAACGAAAATGTAATATGGTTAGATTTGTAAACATTTTCTTCCTAATATATATAGTATTAAAGGTATATACATAATTTTGTGTTTATGTTTCATATTTCACAAAAGATATTGTGGACATATGTATATTAGATTTATATGACAATTGTGTTGTTTCAAAACGAAAAGTTGGTTTTCTTGTTGCAAATGTGTTCAAAGATGGCTTTCTTGATCATCAACTTCTGAGAAAAAAACTCTTTGAAAAGATTTATTCATGGTCAGAAGAATTGTGTTCCTCTTCCTCTGCTTCGATCTGATGCAAAGACGATCCACCACTTTCCTCATCTGAATAAACACTTTGGTCTTCAGATTTTGAGCTATGAATGTGCTCAAGCCGAGTTTCTTGATTCTCTTCCTCTTCTTCCTCATCGTCATCATCATGAGCAAGGCTATTCATTCGCATGCTTGTGTTCTTCGACGAATCATTATGAGCAAGACTATTGATTCGCATGCTTGTGTTCCTCGACGAATCAACGTGAGCAAGGCTATTGATTCGCATGCTTGTGTTCCTCGACGAATCATTATGAGCAAGACTATTGATTCGCATGCTTGTGTTCCTCGACGTATCATCGTGAGCAAGGCTATTGATTCGCATGCTTGTGTTCCTAGACGAATCAGCATGATCTTTATCACTGTCATGCCACGAAAACGTGCTTTCTTCGTTTGATTTAGAGCTGCTTTTACTGCTTGGCCTCTCGTTATCTTCTTCTTCAGAGCTATAACTATAATTTATCTTCAAGCTCTGTGCAGTTGTGTTTGTTTCATCAATAGATCTTCTCTGATCACTTTCAGAGTCAGAGGAGGAACTGCTAGAGTCTCTAGGTTTCTCTAACTGAGAATGTTCCTCTTCTTGACCCTTTTCAGAGTTTGAATCATCTGAATGTGTCGCGGTTTCTTTCTCCTTTTGTTTTGTCTTACTTCTTATTGATTCTTTTTCTTTTACTTTTACTTTTTCTTCTTCTTCATCTTCTGATTCTGATGAAGAGCTGGAGTTGTCGTCTTCCTCTTTTCGAGGAAGAGAAAAAGGAGTTACAGAACAAGAACCGTGTCTACTTAAAGCAATGGACATACTTTTGTCCCTGAAGGATGACATTGGAATTGTGGTTGGAATACCATCTTCTGTAGACATTGAAAGGAAGCTAAGAGCAACAGTTACATCGCTTATCAAAGGACGAGCTGTTGGTTCCTCTTGTAGACACATTGATGTTATTGCCACTGCTTGATTTAACCCTCTCTCTGAAAAATTCTTTTTCAAGAGAGGATCAGCCATATCCGGGTATCTTTTAGGATCTCTAAATATCGGTTGTGCCTGCAACAAAAGCCAAAATGTATCATCAAAAAAGATCCCAATTTGGTTATTCAAAAGAGAAGAAATAAATGTGGGGTTTAATGAGTGTTACCCAAGCAACTAGATTTTGTTCATCATTAGGCTTAGTGGTGTCAATAGCTCTTCTACCGGTGATGAGTTCAAGCAACACAACTCCAAAGCTATAAACGTCTGATTTGACAGTGAGATCTTCCCCTCTAGTGTACTCAGGAGCAGAATAACCATAAGTGTCCATAACCCGGGAAGAAAGAAACAAGCTGTCACCAGTCCCGGGCTCTAGGTTATGCATACCAAAGTCACAAAGCTTAGGGTAAAACTCAGCATCTAACAAGATGTTAGAGGCTTTCAAATCTCGGTATATCACTGGTGGATTCACTTTATCGTGCAAGTAATCCAATCCTTGTGCTGCACCAAACGCAATCTTCATCCTCGTTATCCAATCCATTGGCTTCTCGCCTGGCTTTTGTTCTGCATATCAAATCCATTATTATTAGCCTCAAAAACAAAACCTCTCCTTTAGACACGTTTACAAAGGTAGATGTTAGTATTACCGTAAAGATGATCTTGAAGGGAACCTCCAGAGACATATTCAAAGACTAAAAGCCGTTGATCGCCATCAGCACAGTATCCTATAAGCTTAACAAGATTGGGGTGTTCGAGTTTAGCTAATGACAAGACTTCAGCTTGAAACTCTTTGTTACCATGTATTCCATGCTTGTCCAACTGCTTCACAGCTACCAACTACACTCACAAAGCAAATACGATCACTTCAAGGAAAATTACAGACAGAGAACATGCAACAAAATGTACTAATCCTCTGGTCCTAAATGATTCATTGAAAAAGGTATTCAAAAGCTCATAACTTTGAGAGATGTAACGAACCTGGCCAGTAGATTGAAGGGTTCCTTTGTAAACCCTACCGAACCCACCTTCTCCTAGAAGACATTCTTGCCGGAAATTCTTGGTCGCCGTCGCTAACTCCCGGAAATTGAATGTTTTCACCGGTAATTGCTCTGTTTCTCGTTCTTCAACTCGTTTCGTCGTCGCCACTGAAACCAAAAACCACAATTTTTTTGTTTTTTTTTTTTAGCAAAACGGGTTTTCAAATTCTTTACTTCCAGAACAAGAAAGCTAATATCTTTTTTTATTTAAATTTGATAAATACCAGGTGGTCTGAATTCGGGTTCATCGTGTTCGTTAGTCTGGTTGTTGTTGTTGTTGGTACAAGGAGCGTTTCTGCTCTTTTGTGAAGTGAAACACGGAAAACAATTCATCCTTATCATTCAAAAAAAATTTCAAAAATCTAAAAAAATCTAAAAATGAAAAGATCGAAGATGATTTTAACAATGGCGGGGTCCTTCAATCTTGTGAAGGACCCACGTTAAAGGGCATAAATCTTTGGGGGGGATTGTAAAGAAAACAAAACAGAGGAATGAAGCGTAAGAAGAGAGAGAGAGAGAAAAGAAGAAAAAAAAGGAAATCAAATTGAAACCAATCAGAATACATGAAGAACAATGAACTTCTCCGATGATACATCCGAGAAGAATGGAAAAAAGTTTTGTTTCTTTTTTCTTTGTTCTCTTTTACGAATTCTATTTTTCGTTTTTGCTACTTTGTTCTACTCCCCCCAAAAGTATGGAGAGCCATTCTTATTACCATTATCTCTATTCTCTAATCTATTTTTAAATCTAGTTTTAGACTTAGTTAGTTATACAAAAATTATTATCTTTCAAATGCATTGTACAACAACTCTCAGAAACACAAGACAGCTAACAAAAAGAGGATTGGAATCTATAATTTGAAATTTTTGTCCAAATGTTTCTTTTTTTGTATATCAATCATAGCATCACCAAATGAATTTTATCAAATGATTCATTGATAATTTTAGCTAGGGGTGGGCATTTAAACCGAACCTAACCAAACCAAACTGAACCAACTAAACTCAAACCAACCCAAATCAAATTCAATAATACATTCCAACCTTTCGGTTATGTTTCTTCTTAACCCAAACGGTTCGGTTTGGTTTTAACCCAATATGCTTATTAAATTAATTAATCAATAATTTTTAAAATTGTAAATATGTGATTTTACCTATTACCACTTGCATTTGATTTCTATTTTACATTATTTTCACTTTTCTAATAAAATTAACTAAATATAAATATAGATTTAATTATATTTTATATTAGGTATATTATTTTAATATGGTTAAATTTTTTAGCTTTTTAATTTATTTGATTAATTCACTTACAACTTGTTGTTTAGTTTACCTATTATCAAACCACAATAAATTTTATTTTGTTATATCAATTGATTTTAAACTAAATTAAAAACAAACCAAACTAAAACAAAATCAAACTAAAACCAAACCGAACCAAATATAACCGACCCAAACACAAACCAAACCAAACCAATTTTGGTTGAGTTCGGTTAGAATTTTACCAAAATGAAATAAACCAAACCCAAATACGTTGATTTATATTATTTTCGTGTTGATGGTCCAATCACAAATACGTAAATTAGTTTCATTATAATAATATACAAGTGGGTGTTTAGGATTTGGGGTGACTGTTGACGACCATCCAATCGTCGGTATATTTCTGGTTAGGCTTTACGTAATCTGACATTTTGTTGTTATTATGTTTCCAACAGAAGGTCTTGAAAGCCAAATGTCTTTTGTCAGCCAAATCGCCAGGCACTGTCATGATTCCGTAAGTCGCTAGAAGCATATCTATTTTCTCTTCGCTCATGTTCTCATAGTCTTCTCTTTTGTAACATGGATGGAGAAGAGGCATCTCAGATGAAGCTGGTGGTAGTGGCTGCTGCGGTTGCGGTTTCAGGATCAATAGCGGTGAGTGCGGCTGCTGCTGCTGAGGCCGAGGTGCAACGGCAATCTCCTCTTTCGGGTTGGTTGTGGAAGAAGAGCCTTTCGAATTCTGGTTTCCCATCTATTGGTAAAACGATCATGGAAAGTGAAAATGACTTGTCACTTATAAACAAAGTTTAAGCTTAACATGCTTACCGTAATAAAGAGAGCTTTAATACGTTTTGCACGTATTCACCAGCAATTAGACGACGCATGGCATGGTATATGCAAGTGCAACTCCAACTCTTATTTATCTCAAGAACTTATAATCAACAAGCCTAATGCATTTAGCAGCCAAACTTAAACCAAAATGCCCACCGCCCAAACGAAACATTAAAAGGAGTTAACTAAAATGTTGAATTTAAGAAAGAAAAAAAGTTATATTGCTAAATTTTGGCTTAAAAAACGTATCTATAAAATGAATGAGAAATATTATAATGATGCAATATATACTACATATATTGTTTCTAAAATGATAAAACAAAAACTAGAGAATAGATTTGAATGATTTTTTTTTCCTCTTCAATGTTTTTAATTTCTAAGTAAAAATTTGTTATATTTTAGACATGATACCAAAACTACAGATGTTAAAAAAAAAAAACTATAGGATAGAAATAAAATTAATGTTAGATATGAACCATCTGAAAATGAACACGTGGCATAATCTTTAGTTAACCTTTCCACTTTCCCATCCATTTCCGTCTTTCATTTCTTTTTGTTGTGTGTGTGTCGCCGTCTGCAATTTCTCCCCGTCGCTGACGATAACCCTTAACGCCGAGTTANTTTTTTTTTTTTTTTTTTTTTGTTACCGAGTCCGAAACGAATCTGATTCAGTCGTTTTCTGATCTCTGTCGCCACCGAGACCGAAGCGAAGATCCCCATAAATTTTCCAATTTCTAGAAAAGGTGGTGTGTTAATTTCTCTTTAATCTGAAATGCTATTGATTTCGAAATGGGTCTCTTTTAATTTCATAAAGATTTTTGTTTTTTATTTTTTTGGGTTATTGAGCTTTATGATCTTGGATTTAGGGTTTTGTTTGTGTGTGTTCCGATTCTGAGATTTTACCTTTTCTCTCTCTCCTAGTAGGTTTCAAGCTGTTGTGTCATTGTGAGGTTATGATAAGTGTTTTGCATTGAGATCAAGAAGACGAAAGAAACCCTTTTTTTTTTCCAGATGCAATGCCTAATGGCTGATGGAGCTTTGATTACTTTAGATTCCGATGATAGTATTTTAGCATCTGAACATGTTTTAGCAGTAGGTAAAGAGTTTCCCGATGTGGAAACTTGCAGAAGAAGTTTGAAAGATTTGGCTATTGCTCTCCATTTTGATCTCCGTATTGTCAAATCCGACCGTAGTCGGTTTATAGCCAAATGCTCTAAAGAAGGTTGTCCATGGCGTATCCATGCCGCTAAATGTCCTGGTGTTCAGACTTTTTCTGTTAGGACGCTTAATAGTGAGCATACTTGTGAAGGTGTTCGTGACCTTCATCATCAGCAAGCATCGGTTGGTTGGGTTGCTAGATCTGTAGAGGCACGTATCAGAGATAATCCTCAGTATAAACCCAAGGAGATATTGCAGGATATACGTGATGAGCATGGGGTTGCGGTTTCTTATATGCAGGCTTGGCGTGGGAAAGAGCGGAGTATGGCTGCACTTCATGGGACTTATGAGGAAGGGTATCGGTTTCTCCCTGCGTATTGTGAGCAGATTAAACTAGTCAATCCTGGGAGTTTTGCTTCTGTTTCTGCTTCCGGACCAGAGAATTGTTTCCAGCGGTTGTTTATTGCGTATCGAGCTTGTATCTCTGGTTTTTTCAGTGCTTGTAGGCCTCTTCTTGAATTGGATAGAGCACATCTTAAAGGGAAGTACTTGGGTGTGATCCTCTGTGCTGCTGCTGTTGATGCGGATGAAGGTTTGTTCCCGTTGGCTATCGCCATTGTTGACAATGAAAGTGATGAAAACTGGTCGTGGTTTCTCTCGGAGCTGAGGAAGCTTCTCGGGATGAGTACTGATAGCATGCCAAGGCTCACGATACTCTCGGAGAGACAGAGTGGAATTGTAGAAGCTGTGGAAACTCATTTCCCAACTGCTTCCCATGGGTTTTGTCTTCGTTATGTTAGTGAAAACTTCAGGGATACGTTTAAGAACACGAAGCTTGTTAATATCTTCTGGAATGCGGTTTACGCGCTCACAGCAGCAGAGTTCGAGTCGAAGATAAACGAAATGGTTGAGATATCGCAAGATGTGGTTGCGTGGTTTGATCTCTTCCCTCCGCATCTTTGGGCTGTAGCGTATTTTCAAGGCGTGAGGTATGGACATTTTGGTTTAGGGATCACTGAGGTTTTATACAACTGGGCTCTCGAATGCCATGAACTACCAATCATACAGATGATGGAACATATCCGGCATCAGATATCAGCTTGGTTCGATCACCGTCGTGAGTTGAGCATGAGATGGAACTCAATACTTGTGCCATCCGCAGAGAGACATATAACAGAAGCGGCTGCGGACGCACGGTGTTACCAAGTTTTACGAGCAAACGAGGTCGAGTTTGAGATTGTGTCGACGGAGAGAACCAACATAGTGGATATACGGACACGAGTTTGCTCGTGCCGTCGCTGGCAGCTTTACGGACTGCCGTGTGC
>NC_025704.1:7762397-7764359 GCF_000633955.1 Camelina sativa
TGCGGACGCACGGTGTTACCAAGTTTTACGAGCAAACGAGGTCGAGTTTGAGATTGTGTCGACGGAGAGAACCAACATAGTGGATATACGGACACGAGTTTGCTCGTGCCGTCGCTGGCAGCTTTACGGACTGCCGTGTGCTCATGCAGCTGCAGCACTGATCTCGTGCGGTCGGAACGTGCATCTGTTTGCAGAACCGTGTTTCACAGTGTCGAGCTATCAGCAGATGTACTCGCAGATGATTGGGGAGATTCCGGATAGAAGCTTGTGGAAGAATGAAGGAGAAGAGCTTCAAGGAGGAGGGATCTTGAGGATACGACCGCCGAAAACGAGGAGACCACCAGGTAGACCAAAGAAGAAAGTGGTTAGAGTTGAGAATCTAAAGAGACCGAAGAGGATTGTGCAATGTGGAAGGTGCCATTTGCTTGGACATTCTCAGAAGAAATGCACACAGCCAATTTGATGATAGATGGTTCTTTCAGTACCTTTGTGTTTTTCTGTTACCTTTCTTGTTTTGATGTAACTTGTAATGTTTAAAATTGCACTGTCTTTTTTGTAGAGACTTGTCTTCAAATGGAAAAAAAAATAGTCGCTGGCTTAACTTAACCGGGTTTTGAGTAAATTGATCTGGTTCTTGATTCAGTTTCTATTTTGGTTTAGGTTTCTTGATTCAGTTTCTAAATTGTCAAATTACAACCACCAAAACTTCGTTCGGTTTGGAATTTGGCTGGTGGATTCGTTGATTCACTTCACTTTTGGTTCTCAAAACCGGTAAATTTTCTTGATCAAATTAGACCAAATGGTTTGGCTCGGTTCTGTGTTGAAACGAATCAAAGTGATATGCTCTGATTCAAACCAAATAAAACCTTAGCCTAAATCAAACCGGATTGGTTAGTTTCGGTTTGAATTGGTTGTGGTTTGATTAGAATCGAAGAAGTGTTTGGGCACTTTAACGCACGATCGATCAAAGAGAAAATTGCGGGACGTAGCAGCAAATGCGCGAGACGTTTTTGGACCAATTCTACAGTAAAGTGATAAAAATCTAATTCATTCCCACACGATTTGTGTTTATCCCCCTCTGAACCAAAAAAAAAAGAACCTTGGATCTGCTGCATTCTCTCCCAACCTTTGAATCAGGTCAATCTCTCTCTCTCTCTCGCTAACGCAAACAAGGTTTTTCGTGTCGTAGATTAGCTATAATTTCTGGGTATATCTTTGTTTGATCTGCTACTTCGTCTATTCTTTCTGGGTATCATTCGATTCTCGTTTTTGTTCTGTAAAAATGTGATTTTTCTTGATAACAGGATCGTCGTAGATTAATCGGTTTTGGATTGTAATGTTCCACTTGTTGATTTCAATTTTTACAATACTTTTAATGCGGTCCATGAGTTGACTGAGAAGTAGATCTTTGATTTGATTAGGTTTGATGCTATGGTGTGTTTGGATTAGAATTTATCTCTCTAATATGCATTGATGAGTGATGTGATCTAAAAATTATCTTTTTACCCTTGATTGGTTCACATTGATGCTGTTTGGGGATTTTCTGACCAAGTTCAAGTTTTGATGTTATCTTGCAGAAGAAAGCTTTGAACTTTACTGTTTAGAAGATTGTTGAAAATCAAAGATGTCTTTAGCTGAGATCAACAAGAATGAAGTCGACATTGTCATTGGGGCTCTTAACGCTGACCTAACTCAGTTTCTGACCAGCTGGAAGTCCTTTTTCTCTGGTTTCCATCTGATTGTTGTCAAAGATCCTGAGCTTAAGGAAGAACTCAACATACCAGAAGGCTTTGATGTAGATGTCTACTCCAAGACTGACATGGAAAAAGTTGTGGGCGCATCCAATGCCACCATGTTCTCTGGTTATTCTTGCAGATATTTTGGTTATCTCGTATCTAAAAAGAAGTACATTGTCTCAATTGATGATGATTGTGTCCCGGCTAAAGATCCCAAGGGGTTCCT
>NC_025704.1:7765308-7782042 GCF_000633955.1 Camelina sativa
AGCTGAGATCAACAAGAATGAAGTCGACATTGTCATTGGGGCTCTTAACGCTGACCTAACTCAGTTTCTGACCAGCTGGAAGTCCTTTTTCTCTGGTTTCCATCTGATTGTTGTCAAAGATCCTGAGCTTAAGGAAGAACTCAACATACCAGAAGGCTTTGATGTAGATGTCTACTCCAAGACTGACATGGAAAAAGTTGTGGGCGCATCCAATGCCACCATGTTCTCTGGTTATTCTTGCAGATATTTTGGTTATCTCGTATCTAAAAAGAAGTACATTGTCTCAATTGATGATGATTGTGTCCCGGCTAAAGATCCCAAGGGGTTCCTTGTGGATGCTGTGACTCAGCACGTGATTAACCTCGAAAACCCTGCAACGCCTCTCTTCTTCAATACCCTTTACGATCCTTACTGTGAAGGAGCGGATTTTGTTCGTGGATACCCTTTCAGCCTCAGAAGTGGTGTCCCTTGTGCTGCATCTTGTGGACTTTGGCTTAATCTAGCTGATCTTGATGCTCCAACACAAGCTCTCAAGACAGAGCAAAGGAACACTGCATATGTTGATGCGGTTATGACTGTCCCTGCTAAGGCTATGCTACCCATAAGTGGAATCAATATCGCTTTTAACCGCGAGTTGGTAGGTCCAGCTTTGGTGCCTGCACTCAGAATCGCTGGAGAAGGGAAAGTGAGATGGGAAACTCTTGAAGATGTTTGGTGTGGGATGTGTCTGAAACATATCTCCGATCATTTGGGTTATGGTGTGAAAACTGGACTGCCTTATGTTTGGAGAAACGAGAGAGGTGATGCGGTGGAGAGTTTGAGGAAGAAATGGGAAGGAATGAAGCTGATGGAGAAAAGTGTTCCCTTTTTCGAGTCACTGAAATTGCCTGAGACTGCACTCAAAGTTGAAGATTGTGTGATTGAGCTTGCTAAGGCGGTGAGAGAGCAGTTAGGTTCAGATGATCCTGCCTTCACGCAAGCAGCTGATGCTATGGTTAAGTGGGTCCAGCTCTGGAATTCTGTTAATTCTAGCGGTTAAAGTTAAAACTGATGAATCTATCTCTTGAGGTTAGATTCCTTTATCACCCTAGGTTCCTTTATCACTTCTAAGCATGTCTCAGAGATTTTACCGAAGTCGTTTACTTTTCAAGTATCATCATGTTTAGTTCTTTGTTTTTATCTAATTATAAGCATGTTTTTGAGTCTTTCAATAAATGTAAACCTTGACTGATGAAACCCATCTGGTTCTCAAATTGATGACAATATATATTGCTTCGCTTTTATTCAGCTTCTTACACGATTCTCTAGCATCATGTTGTAGAATAAATTTGCTACTATTTGCAATTTGGTTGTTATATTCACAAAGATACAACAAGATTAGTCATTCCTTTTGTTCTATAAATGTGGAAGTTACAAAGAGAATAGAAACAATACATGTTAGGCAAACTCTTAGTTCTATGAACCGTGTTCCGCGGTTGAAGATGATGATGCTTTGGGTGCCAAAGCATTGAGCAAAGATTGAGTGTCTATAAGTTTTTCCCTAAGCAATACATTGTAGTCATAGAGGAGTTGGAATTTCTTCTTGATGTCCATTGCGTCCACTTCTGAGCCAGAAGACCCTTCATTGAACTCTGCAATAGAAACAGTACCAGTGGCAAGAGTTCAGGTTTGAAATCACATTACCATTATAAACCAAAGATTTTGATTGAGATCCTTGTTGCAACCGGTGTTTCTCCTCAAAAAGACTCAATTTAGATCTTTACTTATTTTCCACTTCTACTTCTAAAACCTAAACTGTACGACACAGCTACTTCTACTACATCAAAGATCAATTGGAACAATAGGGATGTCAAATTATTAAAAAATGGCAAAAGAGAAAGCCATACCCATTGGAGGAGGTAGAGGGATTATATCGTCTTCACTACGAGAGAGTGGATGACTTTGAGAAGAGTGGCTTATACTCTTCTTATTTGAGATACTATCTCCATTAGCCAGAGAAGAAGCCGAATCGAAAGAGCTCATTTCTAGACTTGCAGGTTGTGGAACAACATTCTGGAGATAAAAATAGACAATTTAGAACTCCAAGGGTCAAGTAGGAGAGAAGAACCCACAAATAAAGAGTTGGTTACCTTCTTCTCAACAGATAAGCTAGGTTTCTTGTTTGACATGATAGAATGCTCCGCTTTTAATCTTGATAATCCACCTTCTGAGTTATTAGAAGATGTTGAAGGTCTGTTCAAACCACAAATTGCTGATCCATTCTTCGTTTTGATGGCATCATCGACCAATATGCTGCAATCCCATGTGTATGCAACATATCTTCTCAGCTAAAATGAGGAGTATTCTATGAGCAACTTATAATAAGAAAAAGAGGGGTATTGCAAGAAGAACAGCCAAAAGAGGAAAGGAGAAACCACTTACTTTATCCCAGTGATCTAGAGCTTTACGACGATTCCGTATCTTCCTGAACACAGTATCTTCATTTCGCAGCTTCTTGACCCTGTACTCACACTATTTAAAGAACCGAGTTACCAACTACAGTACACACTCGCTACTACATAGATCATGAATACCAATATTTCGAGAAGTCAACTTCAAGAAAAGAAAGGTAAACATTAAGTAAGATGAAAAGGGTTCAAACCTGCACTAGTAGGTAGAAAAATATGCCAATACTGATGCAATACAAACCACCAAGATCGGCAAGGAAGCTAACTGTAAAATAGTAACCACAAAAGAAAAGGATACAGAAGTTATAACTGAAGCTGCTCTAATATTCTCTTACTGCACACTAAATCAAGATACTAAGACTTGAGGTATTCACATGAAGTGATTGGACAAAGTAAATGGAGTAAAGTTACTTACCAGGACCAAGTATATTTTCATGGTCGATCTCAACAATATAAGCAGAGAGATAGTTGATGAACAGTGTGGTGTTGAGTATGCCATCTGTCGACCTCCCCATAGATGCCTGAAGCTGATTAGTGTCTCGGTAAACTGAGCCAGGGATAAACTCGTGAAACAGAGGTTGGATTAACTTTAGATCATGCAGATGATGGTAAATCTGAGGAAACAGATTAAACTTCAATATGTTCCCTTCAGTTCCACGGAAAGTAACAGGACTTTCATCAAGGATGCTTCCGTTTCTCAGAGTACCACTAACAAAACTCATATGCTTCTTGTGAGCTCCATTCTTAGAGGTAAAGTTAAACTTAAATCCAACAGCAGCAGCAGGGGAATCAGGAAGATCAACAAAATGCCACGAGATATAAATGTAATCGCTGGTGAGACGACACCTTGTACACTTGAAATTCACAGTTGGCCCTGAAGTTGTGTTCTGACAAGTGTAGTTTCCCAAACTAGAAAGAGAAGCAACTTTGAACTCACTGAATCCAGGATTACCAGTGACCACATTACCTATCCCTCGTAGGTTCGAGCAACTCATATCAGAGACAGCAGTAATGTTAAACTCCAAATCGTTCTCGAACGAGACTAAATCTGGAGAACTAGTAGCTCTCACATTGTGTACTTCAATTGTTCTCTTGGTTATGATTTGGTAAAGCAGCCTGTGAAGAAACTTTAAAAAGCAAGTCAGTGTTTGTTTCTATAAGTTTCTATAAAGTCTCAAGCTTTTTCAAAACTCACGCAGCGAATAAACCAATGAAAACAATCCAGCTCGCAACAGACAACGTTCCACCAAGTTCTGTTTTACGTTTCTTGACAATTTGTTGATCATCCTACAAGATTCAAGTTTTAAAATTAGTAACCTAAAAAGAACCAAAATTGATGAAACACAAAAGCTCAAAGGAGTAGAGAGGGAACTAACGAGCCAATGTCTAGTGGAGAAGAAGACGTCGAGACGAGTAATCCACCAACGGAGATTGAACCAGACATTACGACCATCGCCGAGTTTGGTGAACCTCAGGAAGAAGCAAAAGACTAACCAGGAGAGAAGCATAACGAGAGTGGCTTCTAAGAACACAGCTTGAGACTGCGTGAACTTACGGATCCTATCGAAAGCGAATAAAGTCTCGGCGAAGGATACTACGCTGTAGCTGACATCTTTGTCCGTTGAGATCTCCGACGGCCAACCGAAGATTTCGCAGCTACCGGAGCTTCGGTTAAGAAGCTGACCAATCCCACACGCACAGCGCGTGGCGTTGTATGTTATGGAGTTTTGAGGGCACGCCATCGCGGAGCTTCGAGACGAAGAAACGAAGACCGAAGAAGACGAAGACGGGTGAGAGAGAGAGACAAGGAGAAGAACAAAAGGGGCAAGAAAGGAATTTCACTTTTGATTATTTTATTACTACTATAGTATTATTTGGTGTACAGCTTTAATTAAAAGAACCAGACCACGGAAGCAGAAGAACCAGCCTGTTAAGTAAAGTGACTTGATTTCGTCAAAAAGGTCAAGAACCAACAAATTTGGCAAAACCGATTGGTTTGTGTTATCCGGTTCGGTTTACCCATCAAAATTTCCCGCCAGACCAAACAAACCGCTAAAATCAAATGTCAACTGCATGATGAGAATATGAGATCGTACCCTCTGTTTCACGCGGTGATCAAAATATATTTATGAACATTGTATGCATTTTACATTAGTTCTCTTGTCTTTTTTTTTTAGAAAGAAACCAGATTATTTACTTTTCTTGTCTTAAGTAGTTCCCTTAATCTTGGGAAATTGATAATCAAATACTAATCTTGATCTTGATCTCGATCTCTTTAGTGTTATATGTGTACAGTATATATGTTGTACCCTTAAAGTTTTGAAGTCGTATCTAGTATGGTAGATTTAGAGGGGGTATTTAACTTGATGTTTTAAGGATTTGGTAGGATTTTAATATTTTAGAATTTTGAAAGATTTAGTAAGTTCTTAGGAGATTTGATTGTGTTTTAGAGTTTTTCTATTTTAAGAAAAGAAAATGAAATGTGATTCTATGAGATTTGACTATAAAACTTTGGGTGATTATAAAATATTTTATAACACAATATCAAAAGAAAATCAAATCAATAGTTGGAGCTATGTCCTCAGTTCATGTAAAACTTAAACCCAGAAACTGATCAATAGTTGGATCAATGGTGATGTTTTTTTTTTTTTTGTCCAAATAATAATCTGATCAAACTCTCCATGAGCTCAAATCCAGAAACTGATCCAAACCAATAGAATACATTATCTTTGACTCTGCCTCTAGTGATGCTACGGCAAACCCAGAAAACTTGACGGCTCAGGCTGAGCCTGATGGAGAAGGTGGCTAATGATTGGCAGGGGTTTTTTACTTCAAGATCTCCAGTCTTTTTTTTTCTCTGAAATCTTTCAAAATTCCAGCTTTATAGGTATGATTTTGATTGTCATACTTTTCAACTAAAAACAAAAAAAAAAAGTCTTTTAAAATGGGAAAAATGTCATTAAAATCATGAACTTTCAAATTTTGGCCATTTAAAACAAGAACTTTGTTGTAGGCCATTTAAAACATCAACTTTCGTTGACTAGTTTTTTTAAACATGAAGTTTCGTTGACTAGGCCAAAATAGATATGACGTTAAATCCGATAGTTGACCTACTAACAGATGTTACTATGCCGTTAATCACTCCGTTACTGACAAAACGACATCGTTTTAATTGAAGTTTTAGTTTGAAATAATGTCATTTAAACCATGAACTTTTAAATATAGGCCATTTAAATCATGAACTTGTAAATGTATGTCATTTAAACCATGAACTTTTAATTTATGTCATTTAAACCATAAACTCGCCCTGGGCATTCGGTAAAAACCAGACAACCTAAAAATTTTGGTTATCGGAGCAAATCGAAGAGAGAAAGCTTAATCGTTCGGTGATTTGAATAACTGGATTTTGGTTTGACTCGGTAATCGAATCGATTGGTTTATTAGAAACTGTAGAAGTATATAAGCTTAATCGGCTAACCCGTTTAACCCTAGTTTAGTTTATCTCTTCTTTCTTCGACTCTGCCTCATGATGCGATTCTGAGAAAGAGAGAGAAGAACATCAGTTCATCATTCTTTTTCGATCTTTGTCATGTATTTTGTGTCTTTTTGTTTTTTTCTTGAGTCTTTTTCATTTATTAGGACACTACACTAGAGTCTGAAGGATTGATCATCTTGTTTTAGGATACTGCACTAGAGTTTGAAAGATTGATCACCATTTTTATGTATTATGGTTTACATAACATAAATTTGAAAGTTCATGGTTTAAATGACATACATTTACAAGTTCATGGTTTAAATGACATATATTTACAAGTTCATGGTTTAAATGGCCTGTATTTAAAAGTTCATGGTTTAAATGACACTTTTCGAATTAAAACTTCCATTAAAACGACGTCGTTTTGTTAGTAACGGAGTGATTAACGGCATAGTAACGTCTGTTTGTAGGTCAATTATCGGATTTAACGTCATGTCTTTTTTGGCCTGGTCAACGAAACTTCATGTTTAAAAAAGCTAGTCAACGAAAGTTGATGTTTTAAATGGTCTACAACAAAGTTCATGTTTTAAATGGCCAAAATTTGAAAGTTCGTGATTTTAATGACATTTTTCCCCTTTTAAAATCATTCAAAGTAGCAAGTTTAAAAAAAGTTGTGATATAATGAATAACAAGATATTTCAAGTAGGTTTTAAAAATTACTGATTGAATAACAAGAGATTCTATATTATTTTAAATAATTTTACATAAATTTTAAATTGAATAACATAGGATTTCAAAAGATTTTTAAAAACCTTGAATTGAATAACAATGGATTTTAAGAATACTCTAAAATCATTTAGCAAACGTAATGAGTAAATCTTTGCATGGTAACTTAGACTTTTGTATTCACATCAAAGAGTGTTGATGCGAGAAGAGAACAATGTTTTGAAGACTTTATGCTTAAATGAAATCATTCTCCATTGTCCATATAATTAACTTGAAAACTTCATCATCTTCATCTTCTCTTCTCTGAAAAAAACGAATGTTCCCAGGATAAGAAAACATGATGTGATCGCAAAGGTAAGGAGTACAACAAGTAGGTGCTGTAGCATATATTGAGTGACGAAGCATGAAGGAGCAGATCACTGTGAGCCACAAACCATTTTTTTATTATATATATATATATAAAGAAAAAAGGAACAGAAGTGAAGTCGTTTCAAGTAGAGGATTTATTCCACCTGCACTTGGTGGAGGAGCTTCCTCTTTTCCTTAAGTCTAAAAGAACCCAAATATATGCCTTTATGAAAATTGTCCAGTGTTGTTTTTTAATACGGAATTGAAAGAAAGATTAGTGTGTGGATATTGATGATTATATTGGAGAAGTCATATGTAATCTTGATATGATTGTATATTATGGTATATATATCTTTCTATTTACTTCAGTCTTCAATGATTGTTAGTGAACATCTTTTCGACCAAAGACAGCCTCTCCTTTTATTTGTTTCTTCTGATTTGATTTGTAACTTTAACAGCATCATTACATTTCTGTTTTAGTAAATCTGTATCAAATATCATATAAAGATTCATTTGTTTAAAAACCAAACATCTAAGTTAATATCCTCGAAACAACATTAATTATAGCATTATACCCTAGTCTCCTGGAGTTCAAAAATCTAATTTAGGAAGAACATGTTATGTTTTCTGGTCTGAAGAATTTCAATTTTTCCTGGTTTGGGATAAAACATCATGACGTCGTCAAAAGTCCAAATTAACTATTTCTAAGATTGGTTTGGAAATCTGGAATAAACCCTCAAATCATGCATGCTAGCTATTTCTGACATAATTGAAGAATAATAACGAAAATATGTATGGAGGATGAATAAAATGAATAAAAGTTAAACTTTTTATTAGTATGTGTATGGAGAAGACTGTATTATCAACACATCAAAAGAAATTTTTAAAAGCATATTATAGATTTGTAGTCATCAAGTGATAAATAGAACTTATTCTACTAGTATTATTATTCACGCTTATATATGATCCCTCAATTTCACCAGTGAAGGATGCTCCACGTTTTCACATATTTCTAATCCACCAATTTTAATTCTTGTTCCATCAGTCAAATTCCCTTTCCTTTGTTTAGGTCCGACACTATATGTATACGTACACAAATAATGTCTCTTTATATTTATTTATTTGTTTGATCCAAATCTTTGGTAAAGATGGGTTTTTTTTTTTATCATTCCAAAACCATGAAAGGTTATTATCAAATCAAAACATAATTATATGCTTTCCAGATCATTTATGCCATGTGCGTGATTCTCTAGTAATTAGGTCGAATCATTTTTCTCATCATGAATATGTGTACTAGATTTTTTTTTGTGATTTGTGTCATTGAAGTATTGAACTAGTTAACATGTTGTGCACCTAGCTAGCTAGTACCATGTGTTAGCGGACCTAGGAACTTTTTTCACCCAGGTCAGACAAACAAAAAAAAAAGGAAATTGATAGACCAAATAGATTTTTTCCTCTTAACAGTTAAACAAATTTTGAAATTTGGGGAGGTCAGCTGCCCCTTTCATGTACATAGGTCCGCCAATAAATTGTGATTATATTAGAGTCAAGAATGAAAAAAATAAACGAACTTTTGTTGTGGTTAGTGTAGTTTAGAGCTAGGAACGCAAAAAAATAAAAAATAAAAAAACCTCATAAAAGTACGTAAGATATTTTGCAGAAAAAAAAAAAGAATTACAGTAGTTATTAGTCTTACTCTTATATGTTCTAAAAACCTTGGGATGTTTTTTCTTTTGGTTCTTAAAACCATGATGAATGTTACTGTCAAACGGATAATGTATGTATTTAAATTTTAGATTATTACTAATTTAAATTTCAAATCCATTTTTGAAGAAATCTCGTTTTGTCGGTTGTGAAATTGGTTGCTATCGCCAGGTGCGTAGGGCACAACCATACTCAAGTCGGCATTTGCATGTCAACATATTCCATGCACTTTTACTCATATTACATGGACGAGCATATTCTGCTCCCATTTATGAAAGTAGTATTACTAATATTAAAGAACAATAAAATAGAACTAATTTATCTAAAAAGATTTGAGTTAATTTAGTTTTAAATTATATGTTATGTATTATATATAGTTGGTAAGGCTATATACGTATAGCATATGCTCATCATATGTGGTTGTGGTTACGACAGCTAGAAACATATACTGGTAGAGACGATTTAATAGTTATGGAGCTCAAGATCATGCAACCGATCATTCTTTAATTCTTTATTCTGCAACATTACCATTAATTATTATTATTCTTTTATAAATATAGTCAAATATTGAAAGAAATGCATGTTTACGTCATACAAAAAACAATTACACTCATATATAGAGGAAACAATTGGAATAGAATCATATGCCACGGCATGGTCTGGTCAATTGTACTGATAATGATAATTCTCGGTTTTTCTCAATTAAACTAATGGCTAAAAAATATGAGGTTAACTGAAAAAAAACAAAAAAAAAGATTCTCAAATTAAATGCTTGCAACCATTTTAGGGGATTAATGCTATATGATTTATGAATACTTGTAACGCTATCATTTAAAAATAAAATAAAAAATACTATATATGGTTATACCAAAATTTTGTTTAAAAAAATGAATATCTCATATATCTTTTTATTTTTTTTTCATATAATATAATTTAAAATGTATCTATAAATAGGAACATGTTGGTTTTCCCAAACTTAACACACTTACTATCTACCAAGGAGCTTAACAAGCTTCAGTTTCTTTCCTTTCGTTTGCTACCATTGCAAACTCCCACGAAGTCCGAAAACTTTATACTATAACTATTAACATTTTGTTTTTCTAATACAACCATGATAAGCGGTGGAGATGTTTACAAGGTAATCGAAGCAATGGTTCCGCTCTATGTAGCCTTAATCTTAGGCTATGGTTCTGTGAAATGGTGGAAAATCTTCACTCGTGATCAATGTGATGCCATAAACCGGCTCGTTTGCTATTTCACCATGCCGCTTTTCACCATCGAGTTTACGGCTCATGTTGACCCATTCAACATGAATTACCGGTTCATCGCAGCCGATGTCCTCTCTAAGGTCATCATAGTCACGGTCTTAGCGTTTTGGGCCAAATATAGCAACAAAGGAAGCTATTGTTGGTCCATTACTAGTTTCTCTCTCTGCACACTTACGAACTCTCTTGTCGTCGGTGTGCCATTGGCTAAGGCAATGTACGGACAACAGGCTGTTGATCTCGTGATTCAATCCTCGGTATTTCAAGCCATCGTATGGCTCACGCTCTTGTTGTTTGTCTTAGAGTTAAGAAGAGCCGGATTTAATAGCAATGGTAGCAGCGATGCGAAAGTTGACAACATCAATATCGAAAGTGGAAAAAGAGAAACTGAGGTTGTGGGAGAGGAGAAGTCGTTCCTTCAAGTCATGTCCCTCGTGTGGTGGAAGCTTGCAACGAATCCGAATTGCTATTCTTGCATCCTTGGGATCGCATGGGCTTTCATTTCTAACAGGTAAAAATTAATCTTTTAATTTAAAGTATATATTATTGGGTTTATGAAAAAAAATTTCAAACGTTAATTAGTGTGTGAGATCAGGAGACTACATTTACGTAAACGTTTAAATTGCCTAAAACATCTATAGTTTGACTTTGACGCATGACCATCTACTGTAAAATTATGGCGGAAATATATATATATAGCAACTGTTTTTTTCTTTGCATGTTCGTACGTTTTGGTTTTCATGTTAAAATGACTCGGAGTCTCTCGGACATTTATAAACATGGTAACATAAACGCAAACGTACATGCAAATGCAAAGAAACAATCGTGATTAAGTCTTAAATTTCTTTTTTCTTTTTCTTTTAGGGTTTAGGGTTCTGATATTATTTCGTACTAGTATAAGCTAGCTATGACCAACATGATCATATGTAACAAAGACTTGAAAATCTAACAATTGATGGAAATATAGATGGCATATGGAGATGCCGGGCATTTTGGAGGGATCGATTCTTATAATGTCAAAAGCAGGGACAGGAACAGCCATGTTCAATATGGGTACGTTTATTTATGTCCATGCAAGTATCTATCTATGCTATTTATAAATAAATAAATAAATTAAAAAAAACATCTATCTATCTATGTAAAGATTACGTATCAGTATTGAGATAACAGCGAGTACATGCATATATACTATACGCAGGGATATTCATGGCACTTCAAGAGAAGTTGATAGTATGTGGAACAAGCTTAACTGTGATGGGGATGGTCTTGAAGTTTATTGCCGGACCCGCCGCCATGGCTATTGGTTCTATCGCCTTTGGCCTCCACGGGGATGTCCTCCGCGTCGCCATCATTCAGGTCATTAGTTATATACTTTTCTTCTATAATTTACCCCATATGTTTTTTTCCATTTGACAAAAAAAATGATGTTTTTTATCATTGAGCTTTGTTTGATTAAGTTTTGAATTTGGTTTTTTATATATATCGTTATTTTTGGCCTGATATTAAACATTGAACTTTTTCTTTATAAAGATTAATGATGATTTATTGTTTGTGAAATCTGCAGGCTGCTTTGCCACAATCAATCACTTCGTTCATTTTTGCAAAGGAATATGGATTACATGCAGAGGTTCTAAGCACAGCGTAAGTCCAAACTAGGAATTAGTAAAAAGTTTTCAATCCAAATTTTTTTTAATGGTTATTATATAATTTAAATTTGAATTGTGATATATGTAGGGTAATATTCGGGACGTTGGTCTCTCTGCCTGTGCTCGTCGCCTACTACGCAGCTCTAGAGTTTATTCATTGATATTAAATCAATAAATTAGATTCTGTATCGATGTTTCTCTCTTACATCTTCACGACTGTTTTTTCTAAATTATTATTGCTATCTCTCTTTGACACTTTTAAGAAAAAAATTTCTGTTTTTTTTCCTTAAGTTAGGATTTTTGAAGTGTATTCCAGGAAAACTATTGATCGAACTGACTAATTATTGTAAGATGAAATAACATTCCCCGGCCGGCACTTAATTTTATGTTTTTTTTGTAATGTTTAATTTTATATAGTTATCAATCTCTCTTCTTCCGGAGGATATGCATGCTGCAGCATGCATTAGTAGAATGAAGAAAAGATAAAAACCCTATAATATACAAAATGAACATATTTAAAACTGGTGACATCGCTGGTGAACATATTAAACCAGATAGCTCTATTATGTGGTTTGAATGTTCTACTACACTACAAATTACAAGACCATTTTATTTATGTTTTAATAAAGTAACTTAGCTAGTAATAAGAATATTTGAATTCGAAATTCAGGTTAGATCAGGATCAAAATCTTGAAAAATCAAATAACTGCACATAATAGAATTTTAGATATTAAAATATATATATAATTTTAGATTATTAGCAAAGTAGTTTAACTAGTGGGAAGACAAAAGGGTAATTTAGTCTTTTCAGTATTGTTTTTTTCTTTTCTTCTCCGAATCTCCATTTTTGTTTTGTGTGGAGGAGAGAAAAAAACGCTTTACTTCCTTCGCTCTGCTTTCTCTCTCTCTCTCTATGACGTGTTCTCTAAACTCTCCACAACCGGAGAAGGAAGAAGACGATGGGATTTACCGTCGGAAAATCTCTAGAGTGAGAGAGAATTATGGTGTTTTCTTAATGCTTCATAATCACTGCCGAAGCCATTGTTCTTCTTCTTCTTCTTCTTCATCTCTATGGATTTTGATTCCAGAGTTCCCATTACTCGGGAAAGCACTTCTCTTTCCCCTTTGCTACACCAAAGTACCATCCTTTTTCCCCCTTTCACTTTCTTCCATGTTCCTAATTCAATCTTAAAAGTTATAAATCTCAGCTTGAATTTTTTTTTTTCTTGTGGGTTTTGATTAGAAAAATTTATTGGGTTTGTGAATTTTTTAGATGCAATGTGGCAAATGAATTTGGGATCAGATGAAACAATGAGTGGTTGTGATGGGTTTTATCCAGAGCGTCAGGGAGAGCCAGACTGTTCTTATTACATAAGGACTGGACTTTGTAGGTTTGGTTCAACTTGTCGATTCAATCATCCTCACGACCGGAAACTGGTACTCATTCCGTTTCTGTGTTTAGTGAATTTGATGACACACCCTTTTGTTGTCTGTTTCCTCTGTTTCGTGTTGGCTTCTCAAAGTTTGTAGCTTTGAGGGTGTGTTGTGTTGTGTATAGTAGTACTATAGTGTATGATTACTAGTTGATGAAAAAGTCTCATGTCCGATTTCTAGGTTATAGCAACAGCAAGGGCTAAAGGAGAATACCCTGAAAGAATCGGTCAGCCTGAATGCGAGGTAAAGTATGTTTTTCACTTTTCACATTATCAACACGACGAATGATTTTAGATGAATGTTGAATTCAACAGAACTATGCTTATTGAGTTTTGACTACTTTACTCTGTCTCAAAACAATTTTTTTTGTGTGTATGTGCAGTTTTATATGAAGACAGGAACCTGCAAATTTGGAGTGACTTGCAAGTTTCATCATCCTAGGAACAATGCTGGGACTGATGATGGAAGAGTATCAGTCTATCCTCTACGCCCGGTATGTCTACCTTTTAACTCTCTAACTTCACCACTTCTTTGTAAATATTTTGCTTCTCTCATGAGTCTGTTTTGCTTGCAGAACGAAGATGATTGCTCTTACTTTTTGAGAACTGGACACTGTAAATTTGGGGGAACTTGTAAATTCAATCATCCTCCGACTCAATCAACCAAATTGATGGTTTCTGTACGCGGCTCTCCGGTTTACTCTGCTCTTCAATCTTTAACTGGTCAACAGTCTTATTCTTGGCCGCGGACATCTTGTGTTGCAACTCCTCCTCGTTTTCAAGATCCTTCTAGTATTGCTTCTTTAGTTCTACCTCAAGGTGGTGTTGTATCAGTTCAAGGGTGGAACGGTTACGGTGTACGTCTTTTTTCCTCAGTCATCCATCATATTATGAACTTTTAAGGATCTTGGTTTTGATATCTTGATCAGGGTCAGCTCGGTTCGCTTTCTCCCTCGGGAAGTGACCAGAACTACAGAAACCAACGGCAGAATGATGCAGAAGAGTCTTCAGGATCTCAAGGAGGTCTCTTCTCATCCGAGTTTCATTCAGGAAGTTCTGTTCCGCTATGCTTGTATGCATTCCCGGAAAGACCAGGCCAACTTGAATGCCAATTCTACATGAAGACAGGAGATTGCAAATTTGGAACAGTCTGCAAATTTCATCATCCTAGAGATAGACAAACCCCAGCTCCTGATTGTGTCTTAAGCACTGTTGGCCTCCCTTTACGCCTGGTAAGCTTACAAAAAGACTTGAGATTTTAAAGTATTCTCTGGTTTGGTAAATTGTTGGTTTGGAACCAGGGAGAACCACTGTGCGTGTTCTATTCGCGGTATGGGATCTGCAAGTTTGGTCCAAGCTGCAAATTTGATCACCCGATGGGAGTCTTCACTTACAACAACAATGCTGCAGCTCCTTCTTCTTCTTCATCATCATCTTTGCATCAAGAGACTGCTCTCACCACACAGCTCAGGAATCTCCTAGTCTCTTCTCCTGTGGAAGCAACACTCCCGTCTTCTGTCTCGGATACAACCTCTGCTAAAGACACCACTGTTGATGCACAACACTGAAACCTTTCGTTTTGTCTGTCTTTATTAATTGTTCAGAGATGAGTGAGATATTTGACCTGATGATCTAATTCGCCTTTTGTTGTAGTTTTCTATTGGCGAATCACTTGAAAATTTATGCCGAGAGAAAAACAAAAAAAAAAAGAAAGGATAAACACTTGGTTTAGCTAACTGTTTAATAATCTAAATCCGATATTTTTAATATTAAAAAAAAAATGTAAAGTTTTGAAATTTCCTTTTCCTCGTAGGGTTTCGTATCTATTTGTAAGATTACTTGTTGTATAAGTAAGACTGTTATTTATTTCCTCATCAATGGCTACCACTGGGTCGACAGGACAAAGACCGTCGAGAAAACGTTGCTTGAGGATGGAATCGCTGCTGCAGCTGCCCCACGAAGTAGTAGAGCAAATCCTAGAGAAACTTGCGGTGAAGTCTCTGCTGAGATTCAAGGCTGTATCGAAGCAATGGAGATCAACAATTGAATCCCAATTCTTCCAAGGAAGGCACTTGACGCATCGTCAGCGATCAGGAGATCCAGATGTTCTCATGGTGTCCGAACAAGCCTACCCGGGCACTGACACCCTAACAACACTGGTGTTGGGTTCATCCTCATCGGTCAAGATCCCTGTTCCTTGGGAGGAGACGGACAATACACCTTACTGGGTTTTCCATAGTAGCTGTGACGTCCTTTGTCTCTTTAATCGCTACAAATTTTTTGTGGTCAACCCCGCCACTAGATGGTATCGAGCTCTTCCTCCCTGTAGCTTTCAACAACTCTATTATCACTCTCTTGGGTATGGATACTTTACGCCTGGATTCGGTAAAGACGTATTCTCGAGCACATACAAGCCCGTTTGGTTATACAACTCTTTAGAATTAGGCCTAGAGAACGCTACCACATGCCAAGTTTTTGACTTTACCACCAACGCTTGGAGGTATGTCACTCCAGCTGCTCCTTACCGCGTTCTTGCTCCCGTTAATCCCGTGTTTGTTGATGGGTCGCTTCATTGGTTAACTCACTGCCAAGAAACCAAAGTTGTATCTTTCGATCTTCATACCGAAGCTTTTCAAGTCATCTCTAACGCTCCCTTTGTCAAGTCCCCCCATCGTAACGGGATGTTCATGTGCAACCTCCACAACCGCTTGTGCGTATCCGTGATGAAGCGGCCACAACAAGTGATATGGTCGTTCAATTCAAACAACAAGACATGGGACAAAATGTATACTGTAGACCTGGATTTAACTGTTGTGCATGGTATCCCAATATTTACAGGTTACCCTCTCGTGCCACTAGCAATTTTAAAGAAGAAGAAGTTGTTGTTTTGTGATCGTATTCGTATGCGAAGTCGACAACTATTTACACGTGACTCAGAAACCAAACGAGATGAAGTTGCTTTCTCGGGTGAATCCACTGGAGTTCCTGTTTGTTATTTTCCTAGTTTAATCTCTATTTTATAGATTTGGTTAGTGCCAATGCATAATATGTAACATTTGCTTCTTCCATCAACTAAGTTTGCAACTGTTATGATTGCTTGTTTTTTTTTTTTTTTTTAATTTCAAATTTACTAAAAAATATTACTTTAAATTTAAATCTGGATAATATTGTTATTTTACGTAAAACTAGGTTTTGAACCCACGCTACGCGTGGGTGTATTTGATATATTTTGATGAACTTATATATGATTGATGACCTTTGATGAAATATTATTTTATAAAAATTTTAATTAGTATTAAGGAAAAAAAAAAAATTCAGATACACAAGTTTGAAAAATATAAAAATAAGTTGTGTTATAAAATCAAATCTGATCAAAAAAATCATGAATCTAACTCGACGTCCGGGTGAGACGGATCAAACTGGTGACCTCACATATCCTAAACCATTTCTGCACAAGAAAAACGAAACAATTTTATAATCATGAATTTATCTCGTTTTCATATTTAATTGATTGCTACCACCTATGTTTTCATGTTTTTTATTCAATGTTTTCTTATTTTTCATATTCGTTCTTGTCATTTTTATTGTCAAATTTTATGATAATTTTCATCGTTACTTTTACCGTCAGGTTCTTCGTTATACTCTTCTTCTTCTTCTTTGTCAACTTCTTCACATTCTTCCACTGAAAAA
>NC_025704.1:7783181-7792143 GCF_000633955.1 Camelina sativa
TTTTTTGAAACTTTTTAAAGTTTTAATTTGATCAAATAAAAATTTGGATCAAACCGAATAAAATTTTTAAACTTGGACGCCTGATAAATCAAGCTTTCATGTTCATTCGTTGTTGGAAGCATATTAATTTTATTTATACTGGTTATGAACCATTGTTGAAAAAACTTCTAGCCGATGTGGGACGTTTATACATAGTTCTTTTATTTCCATAAATTTAAAATTCTGGAAATTTAGAAAATGTTAATGAATGACATGTCAAACCCTGATAGGTTGTTTAAAATAATTCTTAATATAGAAAATTCTGGAAATTTAAAAAATGTTAATTAGTGACATGTCAAATTCCTATTGGATGTTTAAAATCCTAGGTGGACAGTCTTAGAAGCTTATAGCTCCTACTTTTATTTAGTACTAGATGAGGATCCGCCCGATGTGCGGGTTTAAATTTTCATAGATTAAATTAAATTTAACAAAAAATATATTAAACTTTTTTGTATGTTATTTATAAATTTTATTTTTGTTATAATACACTGATTTATATTTATTTACAAATCTTTTATGTATGTTACTATTAAAAGTGTATATTTTTACTCCTAAATATACTCTATGTTACAAATGTATTCTTTATCACCACCTAGAAAATGTCTATATGAACACATTAAGCCAACTATTTTACTTTCACTTCTGTATAGTTTTTTTAATTACTAAAATTGTTGGCTCAAAAAATATTTTGAATAAAAAGTATATTACATAATATACTAATCAATGATGTATTATCACAATAATGTATGACCACCATGGAGAAAACATCGGCTCTGCCCTCATCCCTTATAGAGAGAACCTTTGCGTCCAACCTCCTCTACCATGGAGAGAACCTTGGCTCTCCCTTCCACCCTTGGGGAGATAACCTTGCGTCTAACCTCCTCCACCTTCCTCCCTTGGAGAGATTACCTTCTGTCCAACCTTCTCAACCATAGAGAGAACCTCGGCTCTGCCCTCCTCCTGTGTGGAAAAAAATGTTCACGTCTTTTTGTAATCTCAAAATGGCTTGCTCCGACAACCAATGAAAGTAAAAACCTTTTTCTAACGTCACAAAATCTTTTGATAGTAACTAATGTTAAATTTCCCAATGTATTCGTGAAAGTGTCTTTGACACACCATTATGTAGCCACTGTCTCTGTAACACCTCAACCGCCACCTAGCTTAGTGAGCCCATGTCTACTCTCAGTCCATGGGCCCACCTTCCTACGTGGGTCATACATCTATTTTCGGCCTGTGGACCCACCCATATTCGATGGCCGGTTTGTTACGTTTGAGAGGCTTTAAAAACTGATTTACTCATCTTACAAATCAACAAATGATTTTTTCCTGTGTTTTATCCTCACTCGCACAGTTCTGACAATCAACTCCAGGAAGGTCACCCATCATGAAGTTCTCTCAGGATCCTTAACCAAAAAAATATGTGCATTTTGGTGACATATGTGGCCAAATCAATTCTTTTAAACATTTCCGGAAACCAAGGTGTCAGAGTCTTTGAGCTTCTATGGATCTATCAACAATGATTTATGTTTTTCCAATCTATCTATCTATGTTTGTTGTAAGCTTGTGTTTGATTAGCTTATTTTATCGATCCATTAGGTTGATGAGCTTCTACTTGTTATCTCCCTGTTTTCCCAATCTATCTATCTATGTTTGTTGTAAGCTTGTGTTTGATTAACATATTTTATCAATCCATTAGGTTGATGAACTTCTACTCGTTATTTCTCTTTGGGATTGAATGAATAATGATAACAATTATGTTTGCAAAAAAAATAAGGGTTTATGACCAACCAATCAAAGTTGAGAAATTAGAAGAAAATTAATTTGACATAATTAAAGAAACAATAGAAAATTATAAGCATGGAATTATATGAATCCCAAATAATTCAAAGATATAAATATAAATTAAATAAAACAATCTAAAAATACTACAATAAATTTTAAAATACAGTATTTAGACAAGAAGACACATATATTAATCTTTTTTTTGGGTCAACATATTAATCTTACCTATTACCAACTGAAAAAGGAGAAAGTAAGAGAAAATTTTGGTTTAAAAAAATAAAAAAAAATTATACATTAAAAAAATTTCCTAATTAAACAAAGTTGAAAGCAGTGTTTTTGAATAAATTATTTACATATGAGACGATTTATGTTTATATAGAAGTGAGTATTTACAAAATTTAGAATTAATAATTAATTGTATATTTTCTTTAATCCTTCTTCTATATTTTTTTGTAGAATTAATAACGCAAAATTAAAAATAAGTACATAATATTTCAAATTTTATGAAAAAATATATATATATATATATATATATTATATTATCTCCTTATAATTATTTTTAAAAACTTTGTTTTTTTTATAAATTCTTTAATTTTTGATAATTATCTTTTCACATTATTAATATTTTCTAAAACAAAATATTTTATTTTTTTCAAATTCTTCTATTAAATATTAACTTTTACACATGTCAAAATCTATGATTGATAACTTGACACATGTCAAAATCTTGTTAATGGCTAACTTTCAAAATCCAACTTTATATGATAATTGTAGGTTTCATTAAAAATACTTATTATTTTTCAAAATATAACTATAGTTTTCAAAATGACCTTGTCTTATTCGGTTAAGAGGCCGGTCCAAAGTAGATGGGTCATTATTAGAAAAAGCCTTAAAAGCCCAAATTATACAACAAAAATGGAAAAAAGAAAAAACTCAGGGCCACACGCATGTGTAGAGCGCGTTGATTTCACGTACATCTCTATCTACTAGTACGGTTAACAGGGATTTAAAGCCACGTCGGTGGTGCTACACATGTCCTGAAACACAAACTAAACAGCTGTTTTGTCCGCCCATTAATCTATTAAAATTCCCAAACTTTTTTTTGTTCCTTGTAAGTTTCCTAAATCCGATCTAAACAACTGGTGGGTAGTTTCTAGTTTTCCAAGAATGGCGCAAGATCACGACGACGAGACGGAGAACAAAACCTACGCCGGCGTTGTCGGTGGCGATGATGTCGGTGAAATCGTCAACGGAGGAACGAAGAATGGTTATCATCGTAAACCGGACTTTGTGGAGAAGGAAAAAGACGATGAGGATTTGAAGAGTCTCTACTCATTGGTTTGTCTTACGATCGGTTCGATTCTGTTTCCGGATTCGAAAACCGGCGGTGGTGATGCGTCGTCGTCTTCGTTTCTTGAACGTTTAAAGAACTCCGTCGCTGAAAATGGTCCGAAGCTTCGTGAAGCTTCTGCAAGAACAGGACGCGAGATCCTTCTCTGGACTCGTAAAGGCAGCTCGCTTCGTGCTCTGCTTGTCATCACTGTAAGTTTGATTCTTGATTCCAATGACTGATTTGATTTTGAACCTAATTCGATTTCGATTCCTGAGGTAAGTTTAAGATTTTGTGCCCTAATTCGTCTTGATTCTGTAACCATTGTTGAAAAGTTTGGTACTTTAGTGAACCCATTTGAGTCTATCTTAGGCTGTGCTGATTAGTTAGTTAATATTGGTGTAGGTGGGAACTATAGTTCTTCTTACAACAATGGCTTTGGTTGTGTTCACGCTCTTCTTTGTAGCTGCAACAGCCAATGCTATCATCATTTCTCTTCTGATATCACTTGCTGTTGCTGGTGGCTTCTTGGCACTCTTCTTTCTCTGCTTGACTGGTGTTTACATCGGAGCTTTATCCATTGCTGCGTTTGTCATCTCTACCGCTACAGTTTCTGCTGTTGTTTCCGTCTTGATAGCTTCAGGTTGGTTATATACTCTGCTCTGATTCTGTTTTTTTTTTGAATCTTGAAATGACATTCCTTTATGTACTGAAGAATGAAATGGATTTGGCATTGGATCAGGTTGGATTGGGTTTTTCTATACTGTGTGGTTGGGAACACGAGGAAGCTTACGCTTGGCGAAGCAATCGGTTTCGGTGGTGGGATCAGCTATTTCTGGTAACAGTGCCAGTCGTCATCAGCACCAAGACCGGGAGGTAAACATTGAATCATCCAACTGAGAGTCCGTCTCTACCAGTGTTTGTAAATAAACCACGAGTTTTGGTCTGAGTTTGTTGTTAATGGAAGCTTGATATAAAACCTTATCTACTGAGTTTATTGTGAAGAAAACAGAGAACCAGACGAATCTTTCAAAATTTGTGATCAATGTCTTCGGATTTTGGATAGTGTGTACTCAATACATTTTTTGTGTTTATGTACTTAAGAATGATATATGTCAGTATACATATGAAATCTCAACTTAGATCTCTCACTCTCTCTGACATTTCAGCTGCAAAAGAAAAAAGACCCATAGATACTTGAAACCCTCTAACCCAGCTAGAGGCTTTCAACAAAAAAAAATTGAAACTTTCACCAAATTTTGATGATCTTTCCAATTATATAACTTATGATCACACCAGATCAACAGGTCTAGAAAACAAAAACAAAAAAAGCCTCATACATTGATCATCCACTTTTATAATCAAATCATCAATGGAACCTTGAGAAGAAGAATCTCCAAATATCTTCCTCTTTTGTAGTGATATCCTCCTCTCTCTGCAAAAAACCAACACTCTTGAGCAGTTTGGCTCTTTACGTGTTCTTCTTTTACGTTGAGAGTTTCATCATCACAACGCTATATATTGCATTCATGTTTCGGAGTATATATATAGAGAGATAGAGATTAAAAAAAACCAATATATATTAAAATCCAAATGGATCAAGAAAGTCATTTATCGTGCCAATCTGGTCTGCCTAATGTGAACTCCAAACTTGGATTGTTACAACTAAGATCTCCACACCTCTTTGCTTGATCATTCGACCTTTGCTCCTGCCAAGTTAACCTCTTTTTTTTTTAGATTAAAAGAATAGAAAACCCCTAAGAAAAACAATAGCTATATATGAGAATAATGAGAACCTGATTTTGAAGGCTGGATCTTTGATGATGAGAGATCATTGATGTTGATGAAGTTCTGATCAATGTATCCATGTCGCTTGAGCAGTTATTACTTAATGGCCATGTCTCTCTATTATATGATTTGAGAAAAGAAAACACAAATTTAGGAAATTATTTTCCTAACTATATCGGTAATTAACAATTAATAATTGTTGTATTCTTCTCAAATTTAAAAACAAAAAAAAACTAAATGATCCCACAATCTACATGTCACGCATAGGAACAACATCATCATGTTCTAGATATGTAACCTAATTAGAACCTGAACAACCTAATAATTACATATAATCACATGGTCATCAGCCATAAAGCCTTAAATCCTAAACCTTCCATCTCATTGTAACAGAAAGCACAACTTTAATTGGTTCCCTTATATCGAAACGAAAACAAAACGGAAAATATCGTCCAATAAAACTATTTCTGCTAGATGAAATTATAGAGATAAGTATGGGATAAACCAAAAATTGTTATATGAACTTGGTAGGAAGTAGGAGCCATTAGGTGAGAGAACCCTAAACCTTACATCAAATAGTTAATCGTAATTCGTACCTAAAGTTTATATACGTACATATCGTGTGTGTAATACATGTTTGTTTGTATATATTGTAAGATTATAATAATACGTAAACGTACCGTGAAGAGTTACTCCAACGAGGTTGTGTGGAAGAAATGTCAATTTCTTGATGAAGAGAAGTATCGTCAGATTGTGCCCTTTGATCCGTCGATGATTGATGATGGACTTCGTTTCCATTTATGCCCATTTCTTCTTCTCCTGACCCATCTGAAAATTTATTTTAACTTTTTTTATCAAGTCCCGTCTCAATTCTTTTTACCATATAAGGGTTCTTATTTAAAATTAAACAATTATTGTAAGCTTTTGGTAAAAGACAATGCAGTGAAGAAATTACTTTTCTATAAATGTTTTTCAGCATTTTGCTGGACTACAATCTAATATATGTCCCAAAAATAATAATTTAAAAGACTCGAAAGTTGTGCCATATAATAATAATTTGAACAAATGAATGATATGTTTTTAAGAAAAATCCATATATATATAAAGAAGTGATATTTCTTGTAGCACTTTTATTCATGAACCTTGAATTGGATATGATTAATTGATTTAATAGATTTGTTTTGTTTTCTTAGAGAATATCAATATTATGGATGAATGTTTGTTTGGTTTGCTTTGAACTTTGACCACTAAACTTTAGGGTTTTCAATCAAAGGAAAGATACAGCCTTGAGCTTGACCAATATCTTAGGGTTTGTTTTTTATTATTTTGGGAAAAGGGAATAGTAGAAATAGTGGAACTAAATAGTAGAATCAAATAGTAAAATAATAGAAATAGTTTAACGTTACTATATTACTATATGTATATATATACAAATGTCTAATCACTAATTAAAATTCTGATTGAGAATTCTATAGCAGACACATTATAGTCAACAAATGTACTATAGTGATTATATTTTGTTGGCGAATCCTAAGCTTTATTGTGTGTATCTTTCTTATTATAATCCAGTACCATCTCTTTAGCATATATAAAGCTGATAAAAAGCTTTCCTAAAGAAATGTGAATATGCATTGACATTATAGATCTGAGCGAGTGTGAGTGTAAAGGAATAATACGTACCTGATGAAGCAGCAGGCTTGTTAGTGGTCTTAACAGTTCGATACATCTGCCAAAAAAAAGAAATATAAGGCACGAGAACTCTAAACAAAGAATAAACCATCAAGTTATAAATTATAGAGGAAAACGAAAATAAAATCGGACAAAAGATCCTGATAAACTAATTAGATTATTTTTGTAAACAGATGACAAGACTGGAGACATATATGCAGACACATATGAACTTTTAAATAATTAAAGAAATAATATAATGTAGTACATATGTATGGTTTCTGGGTTTGTCTTGGAACTGGTGTTCGTATATTTAAATTATTTATTTATAATTTTAAGACCACGAGGTTGATGTCTGAAAGAAGGTTGAGTAATAGAAAGATTGTAGTATTATTATCATTGAGTAATGATGACTACTTTTGTCCCCTATTCCTAATTAAAATATAAAATAAAAACAAAAATAAAATCCAGATAACTTCTATCATCTCAATTCTCTCAATTGTTTAATATTTCTCTGAAAGGTTTCAGTCTCTTAAAGCTATAACTACTCTCTCTTTTCTCTCTTTAAATTCATTCAACTGCTTCAATTTTCTTGGCAATTGTGCCATCTCTTCCAAAAAAAATGACTAAACTTAAAGCAAAGACAAAACAAGAAAATAAAAGTAAGACATTAGAATTGAAGCATTATTCATTGCTAGCTTATAAGTACCAAAAAAAAATCTTGTTTCTTGATTCAGATGTTTTTGTGCTACGCCAAGGAGAAGACAGTGATATATATGGTGGTGATGAAAACTATGAAATATCCCTAATTATATAATCTTGATTGGTAAAGAACTAACTCGACGATTAGACTCGTTAGAGGGGAAATGAACCAATAAGAAAATGAGTGACAAACCAAAATTAACAAAATGAATATCAAGTAGCTAGAGTGTTAATTGTACCTGCAAATGGCTCTTTACATGAGCTAAAGTTAAGTCCTTTACATCCATGAGCTCAAGAACCGACTTCGGTGTTGCTCCTAAAATCACAAGAACAAGAAGAGAAAAAACAAAAATTTGAGAAGAAAATGAAGAAAAAGGGAAGGATCTTTAGAATGCGATTATGATAGGAATGTGTGTGTGTGTATATATAAATACGTACTTTCATGGCCTCCTAGGAGCTCAACAGCGTGAACAAACCGAGCGTGAAGGCTACTAGTCCAACGCATCCTCGGAGCTCTCATGCTCCGTTTTGTCGGCATCTTAGGCAAGAATCTTGATCTGATCATCCCATGATGATGGTGATGGTTATGATGATGAGGAGAAGAGGAATCTGAGGATCCAACGATTCCATAGTGATTATGATGATGATGATGATGCAAAGGAACACCCTTAAGCCTAGGGGAAGATTGTAATGAACGGTAAGCGTTGTTATAGCCTGAAGATGAGTTTAAGATTGAGATTTGATCCAAGTCTCCTCCTCCTCCTCCTCCAAGAGAAGGCAAAGAAGAAGAAGGAGAGGTTTGGTTGTGGAAAGGGAATGAACGGTTGTGATAGACCGGGATGCCTCTAATCGGACGGTGGAGATTATTAATCTCGGATTCATCGACCCTTTGATGAAGAAGACTTCCACCATTGATGATAGGGTTGTTGTAATGCTGCTGATGATGAGGAAGATTAAGGTTTCTTCGATCAGGACAATGGAAGATTCTTGCGGTTGGGTGGTTATGATGAGACAAAGAGAGTTCAAAGTTCGATGATCGGTTGTTGTCCTGTTGGGACGATCTTCTAGAAGATTCTTTGGAAGATTCATTGTGATGATACTGATGATGATGATGATGAATATCTGGGAGACTGATGTGGAGAGATAGATCAGGGAGAGTAGTTGTAGTTGTTGTTGTGTTTGATTTTGGTTTCTCTAGAAAAACTCCTTCCATGGACATAATTATTACACAAACCTTATAAGAAACCTCTCTTGCTATAGCTGCCACTGAAGTTGATGGTGATGATGAAGATGATAATGATGATGTCTTTTTTGTTTTTTTTTTTTTGTTATCTTGAGGGTTTTGCTTCGGAATTTAAAATGAATTTCTCTAAGGAAAAAAAAAAGCAGAGGGATTCTTTGGGCAAAGAAGTCAAAAGGGTGTCTGAAAGATTTGATTTTTTTTTTGTTCTCTCTCTCTATATCTCAAAAAGAAAGGAGAAAGTGAGAGAAGGATGAAGTTAAAGAGAAGCTTTGAAGAGGAGCTAGGAGAAGAGAGAGAGAAGTTGAGTAAATGATCTTCTTGAAGAAACAAACATGCTCAAAGTAAGACGCAGAGAGAGAAAAAGAAGGAGAGAGAGAGAGAGAGAGAGAGAGAGAGAGAGAGAGAGAGAG
>NC_025704.1:7792235-7816031 GCF_000633955.1 Camelina sativa
GAGAGAGAGAGAGAGAGAGAGAGAGAGAGAGAGAGAGAGAGAGAGAGAGAGGTATGTGTGTTGTGAAGCAAAGGCAGAAGAGAAAAAAGGAATAAAACTAAATCCAGGAAAATTAAAACAGGTAAGAGAGAGAGAGAGAGAGAGAGAGAGATGTGTGCGTGTATGTACATGTACATGTATGTATGTGATGTTGTTCCTCGAGAGTATATCTTGGAAAACGATTGTTGAGAAAGGGCACAATTGTAATTCGCTATGTTCCAAATATTGGAAGCTTTATATTTCTTTTAGCTAGGCTGAAAATTTTAATTCTTTGTCTCTTTTCCCCTATATATCCCCAAATAAAAATAAAATAAAAAAATTACTTGATTTCGTTGAAGTAATTAGCAAGTCATAAATTAGGTTTTCCCTATAATTTACTCGTTTGAACTATTGAAAGAAATAATTTTTACGTAATATATCCAAACTAAATTGTATTTTTATTACTTTAATAGGCTTTAAGTTATAGTCGACCATATTAATAGATGAAAATTATACAGTATACATACACATTTTTAACAGTGTCTGCGTATTTGAGTGATAAAACATAAACTCCGATGATATTTAAAAAATTAATACAATAATGTTCACAGATTATCATGAAGAATATCAATTAAAAATGTTGTAAGAAGAGTACAAGAGGAGAGAGAATAAAGGGTCGCTCTCTTCTGTCGTATCTAATCTATAGTCAAAGCAAAAGCCAAAGTTAAAAATAAATAAATAAATAACAAGAAGAAAAAAACAAACACAAGACTATATATATATATACATATATAAAAGATGTAATAAGGAAAAAAAATAAAGAATTGAGTGCTTTGATTTTGGTACCCCGGAGACGACGGGATACATATGTTGAGAGAGAGAAAGAGACTGTCTCCTCTCTGACTCCTTTTTTATTTTCTCCCCCACTCTCTTCGCTTCTCACTTCACTCTCTATTCACTTCACATCTCTTCTTTAGTACTAGTATTTATTAATTTAATAATTGTTTATACGATTTTGGAATCAAACAAATTCAAGTTTCTGACCGTAGATTGTTCAACTATACCTAAAGAGTTAAATATACATTAAATATCAGTACGTTCTTGAGTTTATGAATAGGTCGTATCGACAATTTAGTTCGTAGAGATGTGACTGTAGACAGAAACAATAGGTTACTTGTTTGACCGATTTGTGTAGTCTATTAGAGCCAGTTCATAGTAATTTGCTGTTTTAAACACGTAATTTTATTTAATTAGTACTATTACGTACTAATCTTTTAAAAAAATATTGTTCATGTTGATTATATACAATGTATACTGTTTGTATCTTTTTATATATATTATCAATTTCATATTCAGAAATTCTATTTTTTTATTATAAGTTTACAACATTTTGTCAACTTGACTCTATCTACTATTCTATTCGATTTAAGAATGCTGTTTTATCAAACAATCGGTAATTTTTGTTGTTAAACATTTAAATATATATATATATATATTATATCTTTTTTGTTCCACTTTTAATATGGAATATATACTCTGTGTTTTGTCTTCCAAAGGTTAAAACAAAAAAGTATTGTCTTACAAAGTACATTTCTCCTCAAATGCTACACATATACGCATTCGTGTGTACAAAATACAAGGCGCTCCGTATGTGTGTGTATATAAACCAAGTGTCATATAAAGAAGGATTCGATCAATTATTGTAACGTAACATGTGTTTAAGAATATACATGAGATTAAAATATATATATTAGACCTATGAAATTATTCAGCCATAAAGTAGATTTTGTTTGTTTCCCTGAGTAAACAAAACAAGTAAACCCTAAAGAACTTGAAGATTTGCTTCTAATTCCCTTTTCATTCTCCCAAATATTCCTTCTTGAATAGTAACTATTTTATATTTTCTTTGAATTGTCTTCTAAGTAAAAAAGTTATAAGTATATTCTTTCTTCACATGACCATCATCAATACATAACATCTCGATATATCATATATCATAAATGCTTGAAATAAAAACAATAATAAATTGTGAACCTATGTACGTATATCATCAAAATTAAAGTTAACGAGATTTCATGCGCTGCTAAGTGCTAATACAGTATATATGTACTAGTAGTAGTATTTTTCTTGTAAGGTATAAATATAATTAAATACTGAAAAGTAAAGCTTGTACAGTATGCTTGCAGTTATTAGACGTTTTGCTTGCATGTGAGTTAAATACTAAGATATTAAGAATCTATTTCAAAAAATACGTTTGATTAAACACAATAATACTAGTTACAACTTATTGAAAAAAAAAACCCTACGTCCCTACCAATACTCATATTGAACGAGATCCATTAAACTAAATTTCTTTTTATCTTTGGGTAATAGAAAGTTGAGTTTATAAACTCATATATTCCAAACCTAACAATATTTAGTTTACTGATGAACGAGCTATGTCCTATATTCCTTTTTTTTTTGTCCCTTAACGAGCTACATTTATACTTTGAAAAATTGTTTTAGTTTTAAATTTAAAACCCCTAGCTAGGCTCACACCCAAAGGATTGCCATTAATTAATAGTAGTACTAGTATTACTATTAACTGATCCATGAATTCCTATATTGGGAACTAAACTTTTTTCTGTTTAGTTAAGGAACATTGAAACTAGAGAGAAACGAAGCTTGATTTTTGGCTTAGTTATTAACGTTTTGATCGGATTCTGTGCCCCCATTAATTTCTCGAAGGACATAAGCTTTCCTTTTGCTCTTATGTTTTATTCTTTCCGTTATCAATATCTCAATGTCTTAGAAAAATCCAATAACTATTCCATTTACGCAGCGGATAGATATAATAAACTCATACTAGTACTTATATAATAAACTCATACTAGTAACTCATACGAAGAAAATTGTTATGAATGGGCTATGATAGTTAAAAAATTATTCTGTCACCGTACTTATAGTCTTTTTGGTTTTTTTTTGGTTTAAACAGATTATCAGAATCTTTGTTTAAAACGATTTCATAGAAAAGGAACGAAAATACTTTTCAAGTTAAGACGAATTTGACTTTACGAATTGATTGTCAATTGAGGAATGATAATGTATGTCTGTTTTGAATGACATTGTTAATTGTTATCCATCAAACTATTATACTAAAATAATTATTATATCGTTATGATATTGCTAGACTAATGTTAACTAAATTTAACTTATATGTATATTATTATAGTTTCATTATTATAATTGATTTAATATGCATAGAACTAATTATTTACTTAATTTCAAGTAAACAGATGAAATATATAATAATCTTATGAGTGTGAGGGGAAAACCTTGTTCAACTTCTTCCCTTTTTTCATCATACAGTATGATCGATGTTTATGTAATGAAGTATATAAACAACATAAACCAGTTAAAATTATGTCAAGAGAACAAACGTTAATTAATAGCAAATGTAAAACATATTAGTCTCCTACGACTACGAGCAAGAATACAAAAATAGAGTAGCCCACTTGTCTAAGAAGAAGTTAAATTGAAATTCCTTGTACAAAAAGGCAGATATATGCCAAATATTTGTATTATATATTGAACTAGAGCACAAGAAAATTGATGAAAATGGCTAACTTTAAGTTTCTTTAGATTTATTAATTGTATATACATACATATATGTATATTTTTTTAATTGCAGGATCTCTATTATTTTCCTACCAAATAAATGCCCACGTGTCTTCCATTGATTAGTTGCTAAGAGATATAATTAATGTAGGTCATGTATGTCTTAATAAGTTCATATCTGCTTTCCCTTTGCATTCGCTACGTGCATTTCCCATTAATTTAATGGTTTTGACTATTGTCAGTACATTAGAATTTCACCAAAAATAAAGTTTTATTACGAGTATTCAACTTTATATCGAATCTTGAAAAACAAATATGATAGAATGTGATTCGCAAGTCGGAAGCATCTGATCGAATTACGATTTTTTTTTTCAAATGGTTACTTAAAAATTAAAATTCTTTTTATATATAAAAACCCCCGTATCGTTGCTAACATAAAAACATTGGTAGCATTGTGGAATTGTGTAATTTAGAACGGTTAAAACTTCATTTATTTAGTTTTTTTGTGAAAATTTTTAAGCAATTTTACAAAAAAAAAAATCTTGTGTAAAAAACCAACTAAATCACATATGATATTTCTATAATTGTGTAAACTTAGTAATAGCAAGAGGTATTTTTTTTTTTGGACAAAATAATAGCAAGAGGTATACATACTCATTGATTCACGAGTAAAAGCAGCTAGTGTCAATCAAGTATCGGCCGACCATGCATGAGTTTTGAAACTGGTTAGTAACAGATTTTGAATTTAAAGGACGGTTTAGGATTTTTTTTTTTTTTGACAACTGGATCATATATAGATTTTACATATTAGATTAATTTCTAATAAAAAACTTTAGTCAAATTATGTGATTTGCATTCTATAATAGCTTTTTAATGTTTTCTTATGACTTATCTATTTTTACATGCATGGATCACTCTAAATTCTCTAATTTCTATTTTCTTTATTCTGTTACTGTTATTTATAAAAAAATTTCTAATACTCTTTCTGATTATTTTTTTGGGTCAAAACTCTTTATGTTTCATAAAAAGTGTTATTTTGACACAATTTATACAGATTAAGAAAAAGTATAATTATACATCTTTGCCTCCATTTAATAAGTGATTAATAGTTTACATTCAATAAAATTAGTTTTGAGTTAAAGGGTTAATTAGAAAATTTAGTATTAAAAATACATTGGAATTATAAAATGACACTTTTGTGAAACAAGAAAAAATCTCTAGAATGATATTTTTTATGAAAAAGATAGAGTATAAAAATATACTCCCTCTATTTCACAAAAAGTGTCATTTGACACTTTTCACACAAATTAAGAAAATATTAAAATATATATATATATGTCCTTATTTAATAAGTGATTAATGTGTTAATTTAGTTATACATTAAGGATAAAATTAGAAAATCTAATATAAATGATACATTGGAAATGTAAAATTGTGCACTGAAAATGTAAAATGACATTAAAACTCTAAAATGATACTTTTTGTGAAACAAAAAGAATATTTATTACTCCCTCCGGTTTTTTTACTTGTCGTTCTAGAGCTTTGCACACAAATTAAGAAAATAGATCAATGTTCTATTATACCATTTCTTTAATATATTTTCTAATTTTTTTATTGGTCAAAATATTAAAATATTTAAGATTAAAATTAGTATTTTTACCAAACATATGCATTGGAAACCTAAAACGACAATTATTGGAAAACAAAATTTTTACTCTAGAATAACAACAAAAAAACCAGTGGGAATATAATTTTAGGTTTTTAGCTAATTTATATTCTCATTAATTTTGTATGATTTGATATTTAAGGCTTTGAGCTTGTATTAAATTTTTCATAACTACAGTTACTTAATCGAAATTAAACTATGAGCTATCAAGATTCAAAAGAGGGAAACAAAAAAAAATCAAAAGAGAATGTAGAATAACAAATAACTGAATAAGTTGGAGAATAATAAAATAAATGTTAGTATAGAAATAATTGAAGAATTATCATTATTTGTGTTTTCTTAAAAGAAAAAGCATAGTTACTAAATCTGAATAAAGTGACGAGTAGATGGATCTCTAAACGTGTGATAATATAATGCATGGACACGAACATACGTCGGTGAGTGAGATCCAATATGACAAGTAATTAAACAATTAATGCTGTTTTGTTTTAACTTTTTCTGATTTTTAAAATTATTCATCAAAATAAAACTAAACTTATCACTGCACGCATTAAATGGATCCAACAGAACGTGAGGTTCCATATTGTCTAAAATTAATAATTTACACCTTTTTGGAATATATCGGAGAATGAAAGTCTCCGTTGATTCTACCAATCCGTTGACGTTCATATCTATTCGATTTTATTTTATTTTCAATCATTTTTGTTTATTTTCCTTATAGTATATATAAAATCTGCATCTTGTCTTAAACCATACTGTGTTCTTTTTTTTTCCTATTCTAAATTTTGAAAGTTTCCTGAATTAAGTATTGCAAAGATATAAACTATTTATCTCTTTAAAACAGGTTTGTTTGTCTTTTTTAGCCACAAAAGGTTTGTTTGTAGTCGTAGAGAATGAAAAATTTCTTGCAAAAACAAAGAATATTCTCAGCAAACACGTAAATACTTTTATTTTCTTACTAAAATGAGGCAGTTCTTTACGTTTTTTTTTACAGTCGGTCCATGACTTCAAATTTTGACAAATTATTTCATTAACAATAAGAGCTTAAGGTTTAACTCGATTTCTCTATTTCAATTCACTTATGTAATGTAATAACAGATATACATAAACGTTTTATAAATTTAAACGAATAACTATGGAATACACATATATATATATATATATATACTCTTAAGAACCTTAAGATCAATCAATAAACTCCATTTAGGTTATAAACATATATAATACATATAGACGATAACATAAGCAAAAAAATGCTCTATATATCGGTAAAGTTCAGACATTGATTTTCTCGGTACATTTAAATTATCGTTAAGTAGTATGTAATTTATTTGGTAGTTGTAGATCTGAAATTCATTACGAATTTCGATTCCAAAATAAATGAATTTATGGTTATATATGTAGATCGACAAATAAATAAAGAGTGTGTGTTTAGTGAAAAATTATTCAAGTAGGGCAAAAGGCAAGAAGACTATATAGCTGCCTAATAAACCCAGCTGTCGTCCTCTGTCTATATGTATGTTGAGTATTAATTTAACTTTTTGTAATGGACCTACATGTTTCTTGCATTCTGTTACCATTATGGAAAAATTGTCCTACACATTTGAGAGAAAAAAACCTCTGGACTGAAATATTCATTTGCTCATTTTCTTATATATTGAGAGAGGGAAAGAGATAACAATTAAGAAATAATATATAAGAAATAATCTCGACCCCATTGGAGCGTCTTGTAAAAGTGTTTTCTTTTTTTTTGGTAAGAAAGAGGGAACCTAGGCTCCCTTAATTTATTAAAAGAAAATTACAAATCAAAGACGAATACGTCGAGGGCATACAAACCCGTTTGCATCCTCTGTAAGAACCGAAAAAACATCACTCGGACAAACATCTAGCAACTGTAAACCAAATGGTAAAGAAAATGCATAGCTAGCCAATGCGTCTGCAAGACGATTCGCCTCTCTATACACATGGGTGATACGGACAGACCAGTCCTTCGATAAAAAGCCATAGCACAAACGTACTAGGAATGACAGGGGATGAGTATCTTGTATACCTGTCTTGAGAAAACCAACCACGAGTTTGGAGTCCACTTCCACCTCCAAACACCTAACACGCCTTTCCCAGGCCATCACCAACCCGTAATAGATATCCCAGAGTTCAGCCAGAGGAGCAGAGCAAAAACTAATGTTAAAAGCAAATCCGGAGATCCAACGCCCCTCGCTATCCTGCAAAACACCCCCCGCGGTGGCGAGTCCCGGATTTCCACGTAATGCACCATCTGTATTCAGTTTCACCCAATCACCTTGCGGTAGAGACCAAGCTATCTCCTGCAGCTCCTGTGTTACTTGCCTACCAGTATTACAGAGTTTAGCATGTGCTTGATAAACGTCACTAGCCACATCCTTCACAAACTGTACTCTGTCTCGGCACTTACCCCTCTCCCCAAACACATTCCCACACCGCCACTTCCATCCCCACCAAACTACAATACCAAAAATCGTAGCCCAAGGGACATTATACTGCAACCCGGTATTCCTTAGATTTCCATACACCCATTCCAGCAAGGTTTGACTGAAAAACAGAGCTTTCCTGCTCGGGTGCACTATTCTGTTCCACACACCGGACATCGCTGGGCAATCCCGTAGAACGTGCATAATAGTTTCCTCTCCGCTTTTACACACTTGACAGATACCCGAATCACTCAAATGTCGTCTCTGCCTTTCAGAGTTCGTCATAATGACTTGACTTGTAGCCAACCATAAGAAAACCCTCACCCTATCCAGTACAGTAACCTTCCAAATCTTCCCAAAGAAAGAATCCATACACGGTCTATGAGATTCATCACGGGTTAAAAAGGCATATGCAGAGCTCACAGAAAAGGAACCATCCGTGCTTGCTCCCCACGCTACCCTATCCTTTGCTCCACTCCTGATATCAACCACTACAGAAAGCAACTGAAGCATTGTTAGTTGCAAAATGAACGGTCCAATCCTTTGCAGATCCCAACCTGTTCCATCAATCCAAAAATCACAAACCCGCAGCTTGATAAGGTCCACTGGTATATACCTTATCACCCCATTTATAATTGGTTCCTCCTCAAACCACGTATCTCTCCAGAATTTAATAGATCTCCCATCCCCAACAACCCATCGCATCCCGGGAAACACAACCTCTCGCAACCCCACTCCAACATTTTGCCATGTAGAGGACCATGTGCTCTTAACTGTAGCCCATGACCTATCATACTGCTCCCCCACCTTGTACTTACAACGAAGCACACATGCCCACAGGCTATCTTTGTCATGTATGATTCGCCAGCCAAGCTTAGCTATGTTGTTTCTTCTTCTCCACTGTACTACCCCAAAGGAAAGCACGGGAAACTTTATCCAACTTAGCCAAAACTGAAGCTGGAAGCATGATAGTACTCATGGAATGGACTGGTATTGAGGTTAGCACCGACCTGGTTAGAGTAACCCGACCTGCTAAACTTAACATACGCCCTTTCCACCCAGCCAACTTGGTTGACACCCGCTCCAACACATCACTATAGGTGTCCTTATTAATATGTTTGTGCAACACTGGCATACCAAGGTACTTACCTAGATTTGTGGTACACTTTATCCCACTCTCCTCACTGATCATTTTGCCCAAATCACGACTCACATTCTCTGAAAAGAAAATTTTGAGACTTCTCCAGACTTATTTTCTGCCCTGAAGACACACATAACTTTTCCAACACTCGCCTTATAATCCTGATCTGAGCAACCGAAGCTTCTGCAAACAATATAAGGTCATCCGCGAAGCAAAGATGGGACAGCTTTGGTCCTCCCCGCGATAAAGAGAAGGGTTTCCACTCCTTAGCCACAATTGACTTATCAATCTGATGACAAAGTCTCTCCAGACATAAAACAAAGAGATAAGGGGACAAGGGATCCCCCTGTCTCAGTCCTCGTGCTGGTTGAAATTCAACCGTTTTCTCCCCATTTAGTAGTAAACTCATCGAAGGTCCCGAGACACAAGACATAATCCAACCAATCCATTTATCAGGAAATCTAGCTGCCCTTAAGGTATCTTCCAGAAAATCCCATTTGACTCTATCATATGCTTTCTCCAGATCTAACTTAAGCATCATCCACCCCTTCCTGCCTTTCTTGCGTCGCATAGACTGCACTGCTTCCTGCACAATGACAATATTGTCCGTACTGAGCCGACCAGGGATGAAACTCGACTGAGCTGGTCCTATCAACACTGGCATCAAAGTCTTCAAACGCATTACCATGGTCTTTGTAATAGTCTTAAATAGAACATTACAGAGACTGATAGGTCTAAACTGCATCACTCTTTCCGGCTTCATAACCTTAGCAATCAGCACCACCAACGCATCATTTGTGTGTTTTCTTGTGTGTTATCTCACTGAACATAATGTTTCTTAGTATTGAGCCATTAAAACTAACCAAATTGTGTAACTTCGTATTAAGATAATAAAACCTCTAAAAAACAATTTACTACAGTATATAATCCTACTATATTAATTGAGAAGTACAAATATGAAACTAAACTTAAAATATGTAAAAATTACATTCAATTGCCATTAGGAAAACTTAATTAAGATTAATTAATTAATTAAATAAATATAATTAATTAAAAACGAAAATTGGGGACACATAAAATAAAATAAATTGTAGAAAAGTAAAAAAAAACTATTAGAATCAAAACTAATTCGTCCTTAAAAAAAATTAACAGCTAAGATTTTAAAAATCTAATCGAATAAAATCTATATAACCACAAATTTTATCAACAAAAAACTTTTCCAACAAAGGTTAAGATTTTATCAAATTAAAATTTAATCAAATAAAATATATATCAGTTTGCTTAGATTTTAAAAATTAATAAACAAAAAAATATATATATAGATATAGTATCTTATCTATTTTAAAAAGTTATATTTTTCTTTTAGCCACCGTTCTTTAGAAAAATAAAACTAAGTTGAGAGTTAAATAAATTCAATGCTTGAAAGTGCTTATTACAGACAAAATGGGGGAAACCACAGAAAGAAAAACAATGAATGTTGTTTTCTAAAAAGTTTTTCAGAACCTTCACTAACTATATTTAGTTGCTCTTTTTACATGTCAGTTATATCGTTTTACTTACTTCACAACTATAGTAAGAATTGCGTTTAATTGACAAAGGTTTAAACAATTTTGTTCATTACATGCAAATGTTTTATTAATAGGTTTTCAATAAACATTTTTAAAATACAAAATTTTAATATAAATAACATAATAACAAAATAAATTGTTACAAATTTTCATTAGAAAAAAACTCAGCTTGCAGTTTTCTACGGGTTAGTACCTAATTTGTATTAAGAGAATAAACCTTTAAAAATAACTTACTATATATATATATATATATATATATATTAAAATCATATAACCTCGATTTTTTTTTTAATTCATAAACTTTTAGAATGGTAGAGTCTACTATTTACTGTAGTATAATTTCTTACAAACCGTAGGTGTAGAAGATAAGAATAAAAGAACTGCAAAGAATGTTGGTTTCACCTTCTAGATATATTATCTGAAAGTGTTGATTATAAGACTAATTTGATGGAAAACATGATGATCCTAAGATTTAGTATTGTCTTATGCGTCAAGCTTTTCAAAAAAAAAAAAAAAAAACTGGGCATTAATTGGTTTTTGGTATTTACATGGGAATAGCCCAACATTATTTATTCATCATTGTCACATTAACAATGATATATAATATGCTTTTCACTTTTATTTTCATTTTTTCTTCTTTCCTTTCACTTTCACCGTGCACAAATATCCTTCTCAACTCTCAAGTGGTCGTTCTAATTGGAGAATAAAGCGAGTACTAAAATCTTTCATATTTTGTTTAAAGAAACACCCAAAACATACTTTTAAGCTTTACGTATTTTGAAATATGATCTTAGGGTTATTTTGGACCCACAACTTTAGGATATGCAAATAGCAAAATTTCTAGAGTTGTGAATTAAATTATTTCATTCCCTTCCAATCTAAAAAAGAAGGAAACAAGAAAAAGGTTGACATTATTACCTCCTTTTTAGATTTTTCTAAAGTTATAGCTAAAGAAGCTGTACATATAATCCCTATCACAGATAATGAAATTGCACACTGGCACGGCTTAGCCTGATGAGAAAAAAATTGAGTATAATGATGCATTATAATTAAAAAGAAACGTTATTAAAACCACTCAAATTTTTTTTAAAAATAGTGACACTATTTCGGAATGTTGTAAGATATTTAATATGTACTTACAAAATAATTGTACAAAAAAAATTCTCATAATTCATTGGAAAGTAAATTTATTTCGGTTTGATCACTAGCTAGTACCAATTTATATAATATGGCCCATAATATTTGTTATAAGGTACGTAATTAATTTGAACAATTTTCAATAGTAATATATATACGGATTTAGAATGGGAAAATTAAATTTATGTATAGAACTACACTCTAACAAATTAAATAACTTATCAAAGATAACTAAAGACATAATTATTCTGTTTATAAAGTAAAAGTAAAATCATAAAATGATATTTTTATGAAATGAAGAGAACAAAATTGGTAATATATATATATATATATATATATATATATATAATCATATTTCTAGACTACATAATTGTTCGGTTTTCTTTGTAAATTATTTTCTCATGTTTTAGTTTTCCAGTTTAGGTATGTAATTTATATCTGTAGTTGACAAAACTATCTCTATATAGTTACTATTGATTACTTAGAACTTCGATATTGATAGAGTTTTTTATATATGTATCTTTTTATTGGAATTAATTAATGTTAATATTTAAAAGAACAGAATTTCATGCTACACACTCATTCTGTTTTACAAAGAGTGTCATTTTGACACATTACATACAAATTAAAAAAATGTAAATTATACATATATGCCCTTACTTAATGAATTGTTTATCATTAAAATTTAATAAATAGAGCTTTGAGTTAAGGGTAAACTAGAAAATTTGATATTAAAATCATATTTGAAATATAAAGCGAAAGAGCACACAACACAAAAAAACTCTAGAATGATATTTTTTGTGAAATAGAGGGAGTATTATTTATTTGGCCTCAAATCGGCTACTATATGCTAATTGTGTTCCCTTCGATAGAAATTAATTTGAAGAAAGAAAAAGAAAAAGAAAAAAAGATGGGGCCTAAGAAATTGGCAAATTGTACCATGGGTTGGTTCAAATGCAATGGACAAGACCGAAGATTGGGGAAGAATGAGATGTGGCATGAAGGTGTTGTAGTTGTCTCATTAACCAACAACAGTCATAGAGAGAGAGATGTGATGTACATTGTTCATGAGGGGGTCCATATCTTTATATTAAAATTTGTTGAATATATATGTAACGTCAAATTCTCTATATCTATATATTTTTATCATGATTAATAAATAAAGCTAGAATATTATGAGGGTGAAAGAGCACACAACACCAAAGAATGTACTGTGACACCCACCAACATCTCGTAACTATATAATACATATATTGTACTTACCATACCGACTAGGTTCCAAATCATACCGGTTTTTTATTCTATTATTATTCTCCGAACCCCATGTCTCGGTTCTCTATTTTTTAATTTTGAATACAGGTTTGAAATGTTTCGGTTGTTACACATGGACCGATATACATCCACAACCTAATAGATGGATTGTTATGAATGTGATTCTAGATTAAGAATTGCTGAATTTATTTTGTAGATATTTAATTGTAGATTTAAATTTCCAATATTTAGTACAAATAGCAAGATTTGTAACTTTATGAGGTAATATATCCATTTCCTCTCACTTAGAACAAAGTTGTGGCACGTTGTGACAGCCGGGACGATGGCGTGTGGCTCGGTCTTTGTGTTTGCAAATTGAAGTTTGACCCCTCGTCGAATATCCGGTGGACTAAGTGTTTTTGTTTGGACTGCCTTACCCAAAATATTAGCGTTGTGGCTTAAGTCTGTTATGCTTAGACCATGTTCCATGATCTAGTGTAGTCATATACGTCAAGTCCGATGCTGACTTGATTATCCAAGGTTACGAAAAAAATGGTAACTATATAAACATTTTCTCAAGACACTATGATGAAAACACAATTCTATTAACATTGCATGAAAAACATAATTATTAGCCAAAGTGTTTTTTTTTATTTTAAATCTGAATGTTTCTAGTGTTTAGAAAATTATTAATTATTTGGTAAGATATTTCTCGTAGATCGTCTAATATTCAACCGTATGATGAATCATGTGCTGCAAATGAATGATTAAGAAAGGCGATAATATACATCAACAACACACAATCTATAAGCACGTCACATTTATGAGAGTTTTTATAACAACTCTATCTATAAACCCATCATATTTATGGGTACGTTGATATGGATTTTTCTAAGTAGGTGTGAAATCTAAATGAGCTTTTTCGCAAGATGTTAAAAAAGTGGGCACAAAATAAAAATAGAAATTGACATAAATGTTAGAATATCTCAAAATTCCAATATGCAAAGTCAGCATAAATGGATCAAAATCTTAATTAATTGATGTAAGTTTAAGGTTGAGAGAGAGAGAGAGAGAGAGAGAGAGAGCAAGAAGGAGAGAGGAAGAAAAGGAGCAATTCAATGTAAAAAGAGTGATAAATGTGAAGAGACAGAAGGGCACAGGACTTTTCTGCCCATTGCAGAAAAGATAGCTTGATGTGAGAGGTGATGAAATCATTTTGTAATCGATTGCTTTATGATTGCTCCTTTATATTTTTATATTTTTCTTTTATTTTGTGAAAAACTAGTGATAGAGAAGCATTAATAACTAGTGAAAAACTTATTATTGAGTTGGAATTTGTTTTTTTTCTCTCTCTCTCTCCCTCTAAAGCTGTTAAAAAGTAGAAGAGAAAAAAGTAAATATTCAATAAACAAAGTGCTTTTCCCAAAGCTTTTTTTCCCCCTCTGCGTTCTCACTTATATATGTAGTCGTATTATTTTTTCTGACAAATTAAAATAAATAAAAGATAAAGTCAAGGGAAGAAAAAAAGCAAAAGTTAAAAAAGCTGCACGATGATGAAGGTATAATGACTAAATGATCGAATGCATGCATGCATTGCATTGTCCTATATACACACAACACATACCACAGTAACTTTATACTAGCTTTTGCTGACTCGTTTGTTTTCAATTCAACCCTCAAAGCATTTACTTCTTCTTCTACTTTTTATTTTATTTATTTTAACTCCCAGAAGATTCACTTCACATAGCTCCTTCCGAACTTTATTCATTTGTTTCAATATGTAGATTGATTTATTATAAAAAAGGGTGAAGATATTTTGGAACCATGATGAACGACACTTAATCTTAACATGGACCAACAACACGAGTCTTCAACCACTGAATAAGAAAGTAAAAGTTTTAGTCGGACCAATGCATCCCGGATTCGTTTAGAGCTTTTAAATGTTAGCCTGAGTTTCATCTGAATTGGGTTAGGCCTCGTTTGAATCTAGTTTTCAGATCTATAAGCCTATAATTATAAATACAATAATAGAAATGATCTAACAAATCTGAGAAAAATTTTATGATGAACAAACAAAAAAAAAAATAGAACTAATCAGAAAATTCTAAATTTCGTTAGATTTTTGTACTTAAAACAAGATTTTTTTTGGACCCGAAAAGCTAATTCTTACCTTTATTTGTTTTGGGGTTTAAAGCCAAATAGAATCGGGACCATGCCAACGATTGGATTGAATCAAATCAAACCTAATTTGTTTTGAATAACGTAAATAAAACAAAATTTTGGTGATCAAAACTAAAGTTTATTCATATTTCGATAGGGAGAAGTACAGTAGTATTAACGAAAAAATCAAGCCGGAGCCAACTTATTTAGGTTCTTAAGAGGCTAGGCTAGCATACTAATAATAATAGTTAAAAACCAAATATAAGAAAGAATTTATATCAGAGTTTCAAGAAGTTTGTTCCAAGTATCAAAATAGCATAAGATTAGTGTACTTTGATATCGTGTCTCCTAGCATGCTGTATAGGGAAGGCTTTCTATATTTGTATATTGCCTATAAATTTGAGTCCATATAATTACAATGGGCGGCCCAATACAATTTATGTGTGAAACTTAAATCAGGTATCCAATTTATAACCTCTTTAGATTATACGTTTTCTCTATTCATCTTTTGTAATGTCTCTAGTTTGGGCGTGAAAATGTTTTCTCTATCCATCTTTAGTTATGTCTAGTTTGGGCCGACTAACGGAGAGTCTGAACTGAAATATTTGCAAATTTTGTGTGTTTACGATTAATCTTTTTTTTTTTCTTTTTTTGACACGCAGAGTTTTTACCGAATTTAATATGTTTTTTTATCTTGATAAAATTTGGTTAATGACACACTAATTAAATTCCGTATATTCAATTCGAATGTACTTGGTTCGTTTAGGTCTAGGTTTTGGTTTCATTCAGTAAGAAAAAAAGTTAAGAAGTTCAATTCGGTTCATAATCTGAAATTTGTAGAGGTTTAATGACTTGAAAATCAAACATTTAAAAACAGAGAACACATGAGAACAGTTTCATAACGAGAAAAAGACCATAGATGAATGAACATAAACTGATTTTCAAGATTCCTTGAAGCTCAAGGTTTCCAAAGGATTGTGGATTCAGCAATCATGGAGGTCACAGTGTAAGGATCCATGTTCGAAGCTGGCCTACGATCTTCAAAGTATCCTTTTCCATCCTTCTCAGTGTCACGGCCAACCCTAATCGATGCCCCACGGTTTGCCACACCCTGTAATAAACAAATTTAGTTAGATTGCGGTTTAGGCTCATGTGAACAAAAACCAAATCACGTCACTGGTGTAAAAAAGCTTATAATGAGTTTAGTTAAGATTCTTACCCATAAGAAAGTGTTGATATCGGCGGTCTCATGTTTTCCTGTGAGACGACGCTCGTTGCCTTCACCATAAGCAGCAATGTGTTCCTTGTGACGCAATCCAAGCTTCTCTATGGCTTTCTTGATGACCTCGTACCCTCCATCTTCTCTCATTGACTTCGTACTGCACAAAAGGAAACATCCCAATTCACCAAAAACAAAAACGAAGAGAAATAATCATATGATATGACCAAGAACCAGAGCAGACTCTTCTACAACAACAACAACAACAACAACAAAACCTGTAATTTGTGTGTGCTCCTGCACCATTCCAATCTCCCTGAAGTAGAAAACACACAAAAAGAGTAGTAACTAAATGAATTTTACAAAACCAAATATTTTTGTTGACTTTTATACAGTATGGTTAAAAACACGAACCGGAATTGGTTTAGGGTCTAAAGACAGAACAACTCCAGCAAGTTCTGTGATCCTCTGTTTTAACATACCCAAGAAAAACAGAGTCATAAATCAGAAAGAGAGAGACAATGTGTATAAATCGCCATGATTGTTGTTTATATATACCTCGAGGATGAAACGAGCGACCCAGACCTGATCGGCGGCAGCAATGCCAACGGTAGGACCGACTTGAAACTCCCACTGAAACCAACAACAAAATATCAGTTTCACGGGTTTGTTGTTGTTTTTTTAGTTCTGAAATCGATACAGGGAAAGTGTGAAATAACCTGGCCAGGCATGACTTCGCCGTTGGTGCCACTGACATTGATTCCGGCGTAAAGACAAGCTTTGTAATGAGAATCCACGATGTCTCTTCCAAAAGCTTTGTCTGCTCCAACTCCACAGTAGTATGGTCCCTGTTTTTAGTGACAAATATTTGATATCTTTTTTTTTTTTTGGGTTCGTGAGCTCAATCTGGATGTTGGATGATCGCCGGGAAAAAGCTTTACCTGAGGACCTGGGAAGCCGCCGACTGGCCAACCTACGGGCCACTTAATATCCTTTTGCAGCAAAGTATACTCTTGCTCAATTCCATACCTAAATAGTGGATTGATATTGAAAAGAGTTAGAACCCTACCCACCATGAAAAATTATAGCAAATAATATCTTCTCCTAGTAAAAAGTTAAATAATGGAAATACTTTATGTGTGAAAAAATGAAAAGATATCGAGTGGTAAAAAAAAAACAAAACAGGACTACTCAACTATATCAAGATTTGCAAATGTGTTTACAGTCTTTCCATTTTTATGTTTGTAATATTTTAGAAAGCATTTTGTTTTGAAATACTTACCATGTTACTTCGGCGACAACGTTGGGATCGCTAAAGATCTTGGCTGCTGCATGCCTTTTGTTAGTGGGAATCGGTTCACCGGCTGGTGTATACGCGTCACACATCACCTGATTCCCAAATCATTAACCCCCAAAACAAAATAATTAACAATTTCAAGAATTTGTTCAAATCATGTAAGAAAGCGTTAATTTAAGTTCTCATTTACAAGGATGTTGTTGCCTCTCCTGAAGGGGTCTTTGAAGATAGCTTGAGGGCTGATTAAAACAACGCATGCAAAAATCAAAATATTATTAATAAATAATAATACATAATTTACTTATTAGTTGTATTAATTAGAATTTTGAAACATACTAGAGGATGACTTCACTGTCATCGCCAGGAGCTTGGCCGGTGCTAGAACCATCATAGTTCCATTTCGGCAACTCCGATGGATCTTTCACTGGTCCCGACAAAGTCTGCAATATTACCAAAAAGTTTAAATCATTTTCAAGTTTCTTAGTACTATTAATTTTCTCATCGTTTTATTACTCTAAAGAAAACAATCACTAATAATCACCCTTGCTTTGCTTCTCATATCCAAGCCTGATCCACCAATCCTGTTCATCAAAATACCAAAAGTTAATCAAAGTGTTTAGTGAATCCAATATATTTCAACGTATGTAACCAAGGTTCACCAAAAAAAAAAAATATATATATATATATATATATATAATAAGTTAACGATAACAAAGAAGATATATGCTAGTTTAGACGTAAACTAAACTTCAAACGACTAAACTGACAGAGATCGATGAAGAGATTCACGAACCATATGTACTCGGCGATGATCTGGTCAGTGGAATCGGAGAGATCGAGATTGATCAAATCTGCAAGTGCCGACATTTTTTTGAGGAATCTGATAAAATATTCTTTGTAATTACACACTAAAGAGATTCCTACAAGGTACTAGTTTATATAATAGGGGGAAGAGAAGGGGGTAGGTAGGTTGGTGTGTGCTTGACTTTGCTATACTTTGGAAATTGTTTTTTTTGGTGAAACTAAACGGAGAATGAGGAAATATCGGACTATTATTGGAAAATGCGAATTATCTGGAGATTCTTAAAGATTCTGGCTTTAGAAGATTCAATTTTCAGTATCTTTTTGTTTTTAGCCGTTTTTAAAATTAAAAACTCTGTATTTTCCACATAAATAAACATAATTAAGAAAGAAAATGTTGACTTGGATATCCCAGTAAGTACTATACTACCATACGTAAAGTTTCTCACCTAACGTGAAGTGACCTTAGTACAGTGGCAGGAGGTAAGTCCATTTGTAGAAGGCGCCATCACACCCGGAATCGAATCCAGGCTCCTAGGAATTTGGCTAATGGGCCGGTCAGTTGTAGCCAATGGTTGACAAAAAAAAAAAAAAAAGTTTCTCACCTAACCCTAGTTTTTGTTCAGTATATTAACATTACATTACATATTTTGCCAAACTCCAGAATATAAAATTTCGCTCGAACATAATAATCATGTGCATCGAAATATAAAAGATATTGAGAATAAGAGACAATCGAATCTTTTGAGAGAGAGGGCTAAATAAATTAGGTTCATACACTTTCTAAGTGGGAAATTTGGATATAGAACAGTTTGGAAGAGTGCGTGCGTTATAGTTTTTTTTTGTTTTGTTTTTGTGTTTGCTTGTTTTACTCTTTTTTTAGATTAAATCGTAGTAGCAAGCAACTTGTGTTTAATTTTATTATCAAAGAAAAATGATAGTATTACTGTTTACATTGAAAACGCGTGACCAATCTTTTCCCGAAGTCGTGGGGCTCTAACATTTGAGTGGTGCACCGTGCACCGTAAGCTACCACTTGTTTCGAGATCCAAACTTTATCTTCTAAAGATTCTTGTTTTTAAGGATTCTTTGTCGTCCCATATTAAACCGAGATATATTAGGATATTTGGAAATTTTCTTAATCTACCAGACTTCTTGGAACTTTATCAAACATCCATAATCTTGGAACTTTATCAAAAAAAATCATAATAAGTCTGTAACTATTGATTTTACATCATGCCATTAGAAATTAGAATTGGGATCGGTCAGTCCAATACTAGGTTAGATTAGTGATAATACCCAGTTATTGCAATTGGTTGGTGGGTCAGCAGTAGTACTCATTATGTTCCCGTTACTTCGGGCTATATAATATGTGTATATGTCAACAATCAACATTCTTCTTTCTGAAGATTTTAGATACAAACAAAATACGAAAGCTCTTTATCTTCATTGGTGGGTGAGTCCTAATCCTCTAACCCACACACAGTCCCAACTTGTATATTATGATAGTGATATTAAGTTGGACCGATGGGTTGTTGTATCAATCGAAATGACATGTATGCTTCTGTTCACATCTTCCAACTATTTATTATTTTTTATAACAAAAAAAAAAACAGAAACGTTTATTAATTTCCCCAAATCATATAATATACGCAACTATACATTATTGAATCCCCAACAGTCTGCATTTTAGTGTTTTTTTTTTTCTAAATATTTTAAGCTACTGGTTTAGTAGTCGTAGATCCGTATAGTAAAACTTTTTTGAATTTCACAGTTAGAAATTTCGCATTTTGGATTCGCATACGACAAAATGAATTCATAAAAAGTTTCTCATTATTTAACAGATATTTAGTGTAGTCTTTCATGTTAGATGATTAAAAATATTACATAACATAAGCAGCACCATTAACTTTGTAAAATATATGCTAGTTGAGAGTAGTATTATCTCATTCCATCATATGAGCTTCAACCTAATAATGTTATTCAAACTAATAATGCTGTTAAGAATCCATTTGATACACAGAACTAAAGTTAACCCATTCTCTTGAGTTTGTTCTAAGCATATTTGATGGGCCGTAATTCAAAATAATCTAATGGGCTTACTTTATATAATAATCTTTATTTAAATATCGATTACAGTTTAAGGCGGAATAAACACGTCCAGCCCAATAGCTTTGGTCGAACCGAACTATCAAGAATATCTTCAATATAGAAAATTACCTTAATGCTTAATATCTATCTTAATGCTAATTCTAACATTCGTCTCTCTTTTTTTTTTCCCTCAATTTTCGATATAAAATATTCGATTCAATAGAGGATAAATCTTAACTTGTAGAAGAAGAAGTAAATTATGAAACTAACATAATCATGCATATGCACACACACAATTATCACCCTATTAATTTTTTGTTTTCGATAATTTTTTTAGATTATTGATTTATTAATATACATACTGTATATGACCAACAATTAAATAGAGCTTAATGAAACTTATGAAAACCTATAAATGTGCAAGTGAGTTTTAGGTTTACCATCTTTTTCTACGGTTGACAATATATTTTTCAGTTAGTTATTTTCATTTTTCATTAAGTAGGAACTTCGTACATAAACATCATGTAATTGATGCCTAAAGAGGCAGTAATAAATTTATATATATATATATTGATAAAGGCATTTTAAAAAAATATATTTTACATATCCGAAAAAAGAATATAAAATTTTTAGTTGTGGTTCAGTCGGGGTTAGACAATAATTATTACTCGAAACGTTGCTGGTTTCCTATCGTTAAAATTATTTATGGAAAGAAAAATCATCAACTAAGCCTAGCCCTAGTTTAATTTGGCATAAAACAATATACTCTCTTTGACTAAAATATTTGTTATAAAATCTCTCTAGATCTTACATTAAATGAAAAAATATCAGTTAAAACTTAAAATATAGAAATCAAACGATTTATTTACCTAAAATGCTTATTCAAGGCACAGGCTGTTAAAAAAAAAGAAAGGTTTAAATATTATATTGAATATCTTCTTGCTTTAAATAAAATAAAGAAGACTAGAAAAGATTCTCTAGGTTTCTGTAAAAAGGTAAAAAATTTAACCATTCAACTTTTTCTTTCCATTCACAGTAGTACTCTGCAATTATAGTCTCTCTCTCTCTCTCTCTCTAAGTCCTTCATCGCCTTCTTCTCATAGGCGGCGAAACAGAGAGATACATATAGAGAGAGCTGAAATTTTTTTTTGAGACTTCCGACATTTTTTCTCTTTCCAAAACACTGTTCTAGTCGGAAAACACAGATTGTTTTCCCGACAAAACATCTGATAAAAAAACCCATCTCCGAATCGATCTCAGAAACAGAGAAACAGAGAAACAGAGGAAGCATTCACTACTCAAAAGGCATAAACTTTGGTACGAAGAAGATGAAGACCAATTCAGGTCTCACCGTCTTCTTCTTCTTCTTCTTCTTCCTCTTCTGTCTCGTCTCCGTCTCATCAGATCTAGAAGCTGACCGACGAGCATTAATCGCTCTCCGTGACGGCGTCCATGGTCGTCCATTGCTCTGGAATCTAACCGCACCACCTTGTACTTGGGGAGGAGTACTATGCGAATCAAGTCGTGTCACAGCACTCCGATTACCCGGTGTTGGTTTATCCGGTCCGTTACCGATCGCTCTCGGAAACTTAACAAAGCTCGAGACTTTATCTTTCAGATTCAATGCTCTCAATGGTCCTCTGCCTCCTGATTTCGCCAACCTTACTCAGCTCCGTTACTTGTATCTTCAAGGTAACGCATTCTCCGGCGAGATTCCTTCGTTTCTCTTCACTTTACCAAACATTATCCGGATCAATCTCGCCCAGAACAAATTCTCGGGTCGGATCCCGGATAATGTTAACTCGGCGACCAGTTTAGCTACTCTTTACTTGGAAGATAACCAACTTACCGGTCCGATCCCGGAGATTAAGACTCCGCTCCAGCAGTTTAACGTCTCTTCGAATCAGTTAAACGGGTCGATTCCGGATCCGTTGTCGGGTATGCCCAAAACAGCCTTTTTAGGCAACTTACAGCTCTGTGGGAAGCCGTTGGATGCTTGCTCCGTCAATGGCACCGCCACTGGTAACGGTACTGGCACGCCTGGAAAAGGCAAAAAAGACAAGTTATCCACCTTAGCTATTATCGGGATAGTGATCGCTTGTGTCTTCGGGCTTATCTTGCTTTTCTTGATCCTGTTCTGTCTCTGTAGAAAGAGGAAGAAAGAGGAAACTAATGTGCAGTCGAGAAACATCGAAGCAGCTCCTGTTCCGACTTCATCAGCCGCCGTAGCTAAGGAATCGGCTGATGTCCCTCCTCCGGTGGCTAACGGTGGACCACATTCATCTGAGAATGGTTCGTCGAAGAACCTTCCAGTGAGTAAAGATCTGACGTTTTTCGTGAAATCGTTCGGTGAGTTTGATCTCGATGGGTTGCTAAAAGCTTCTGCTGAAGTACTTGGTAAAGGAACGTTCGGATCATCGTACAAGGCTAGTTTCGATCACGGTTTAGTGGTGGCGGTGAAACGTTTGAGAGATGTGGTTGTGCCTGAGAAAGAGTTTAGAGAAAAGTTACAGGTTCTTGGATCGATAAGCCATGTCAACCTTGTGACATTGATCGCTTATTACTTCAGCCGCGACGAGAAGCTCGTTGTTTTTGAGTACATGTCTAGAGGAAGCTTATCCGCTCTTTTACACGGTAAATAAAAAAAAAGACTCCTTTCGATGTTTCTTTAGTGATCATAGATTGTTAAATAATCATTTGTTTGGGAATTCACAGGGAACAAAGGAAGTGGTAGGAGTCCATTGAACTGGGAAACAAGAGCCGGTATAGCTTTAGGAGCTGCAAGAGCTATAAGCTACCTCCATTCGCGTGACGCGACAACATCTCATGGAAACATTAAATCTTCTAACATTCTCTTGTCTGAATCCTTTGAGGCTAAGGTCTCTGATTACTGTCTTGCGCCTATGATCAGCCCTACTTCTACACCAAACCGCATTGATGGTTACCGAGCTCCTGAAGTAACCGACGCTCGTAGAATCTCACAAAAGGCTGATGTATACAGCTTCGGTGTTCTCATTCTTGAATTACTCACAGGTACGTAACGTAGAACACACACAATACAGAAGAGAGATCTTGAAATCCGCATCTTAGGTCAAAAATGTGATTCTTTTTTTTTTTTGTGTTTTTTGCAGGGAAATCTCCAACGCATCAGCAGTTACACGAAGAAGGAGTAGATTTACCGAGATGGGTTTCATCGATCACTGAACAACAATCACCGTCGGATGTGTTTGATCCAGAGCTCACAAGGTATCAAGCAGAGGGGAATGAGAACATGGTCAGGCTTTTAAAGATTGGTATAAGCTGTACGGCTCAGTATCCAGATAGTCGTCCTACAATGCCTGAAGTCACGAGGCTCATTGAGGAGGTTACTCGTTCATCTGGTTCACCAGGTCCTTTGTCTGAT
>NC_025704.1:7816474-7820455 GCF_000633955.1 Camelina sativa
TTTTTTTTTTTTTTTTTTTTTTTTTCATATGGGGTCTAAATTGATCGTTTACAAAGTTGTTTGGCTTAAATTTGAATTTCTTTATATAGTTTGTTGGGTTTTTTTTTACTTGAAGTCCGTTGAAAGATACGTCATTTTTTTTTAGTGTTGAAGAATTTTATAATTTTTAAAAAAATATAAATTGTTTGAGTGTGGAACAAAAGGGGCATCTCTCCTTTTCAATTGGCCACCCCATTTGATTTGATTTAGTAGTTTTTACTTTATTTTCATAAAATAAAACTATCCACTAATTGACTCTTTTTGTCTAACCAAACTATACAATAAAACGGCAGAAACGAAAAGAGGAACCTACAGTATTTTATTTAAATTGTTGAATTTTTGAATGTGCATAAAAATAGTACTAAGATTTTTGATCAATTGTCTCCAACTCCGACAAATCATAAAAAGTCAACGACAAATATATTCTGTCTTTCCTCAATTTCAAGTTTTTATTTTTATTAGTGGTGAGTAAGACTAAGTAGCTAAATATACTTATTAGTTATTACAATTTCCGTGGAATAGCTAAAATTTTAGGTAACGGGTCTATTCAAGTTTCTTAGTTGAATCTGCCAAGTTAGTCCCCACCTTTCATATTCAAATTCAGATAATTTGGTGAATCCATAAAAACAAAAGTTTCTTCATCTTTTCTTTTATCTTTAAATTTAAGTAATTTTCAAGCTACCCTCTTTAATTAAGAATAAAAACAGGAGATAAATATACTTATAAATTGAATTGGTCAAGACTGATCAAGACTCAAGACACATACAAGGTTTTTAGAAGACATATAAACATACATGGTTTCAGAAGACATATAAGGACTTCACTTAATGTGTGCAAGGATTAGTTGGGTGAATCATTTATATATAACTTAGAATATATCTAAGTTGATGATTTTGGTTTAGTTTGGAAGTTTAAGCGAGATCGATGGGAATTGTAATGGTGCCCACATCTACCCTTAAACATGTTTGGTACGGTGCGTCTTGTTAAATTTGTAATCATTAGATAAAGTTACACACTTTTAACATATTTTTTTCATAATCAGCTAACGTAATCACATTTGTTAAATGAGGAAATGATTACTCTTACAGTTGGGTTTGTTAGTTGTTGATAGCTACAATTATGTGTTGCCGCCACTTCTACGACGGAACAAATTATGACTCATATGCTGATATACAAGAGATCGATCGACAGTATAATTAAGTGTATAACTGAATACAATCTAACAATTTTGTTTAAGTCACTCGAACCGATTTAGGTATGAACAATTCTTGGGTTCACCCCTAGGGGTGAACCCATTTCATTCACCCTCACCTTGATAACCAATCAATTAGCCATGTCATCTTAATAAAATAATTCATATTATTTAAATAAACCAAAATAATTAAAATTAATTATGGAAACCACTAACTAATTGTCTCATGTACGAAAAGGAAAAAATACAGAATTGTAGGGACCACTAACTATTTGTTAAAGTCCTTGCTTTTATTTTCTCCAAGAAGAAATCGATGAACTGCAACTCCAAAATGCAAAAGAAAGAACAGTTGGACCTTATTAATTAAATGGACAAAGTTCAACGATCTGAACAAACACCACAAGTAGTAAATATTTGGATTTGCAGATAGTCTACTTTAGGACGTAGAGAATCACGTAAGTCGAGTAAATGTCAAATCAATATGTATCAAATAACCAGAAAAAACCGGAAAAGAGAATGAGTAAGTATCAACGAGGAATTCGACGAGAGATATTGAAATAGTTTCAGAATTGTTCATGGATATAACAACTTGGCCTCTAAACAAAAAGATGTAACAAAAATTAAATAGTCGCTAGATAATAATAGAGTTTCAACAGTTTCTTGTGTTGTCCACTTCAAAATAATAGAGCTTAGGCTAAATCACCACAACACTTGTCAAATTCCTACAAAATATAAAAATTCAAATTATAAAAATAACAGATAATTAAAATATAAAAATTAAAAATAAAATATTTACTTGTAGTCGAGAGAAAAATAATTATGTCGGTAAGGTCGGATCAGTGGTAGCAACAGATAACTGGGTATCAGAAATAGGAGTTGAGTCCTGAAACATTTATCAAATTTATCTTGTCATTAGTATAAATACACAAATTGATTAAGTCACATTATGGTGGAAATTGAACATATGCAAAAAAAAAAAAAATTATTTATCAAATACCTGAAATGATAATTTTCTCTTTGATGTATCACGTTTTTTTGTTTCAAGAGCATTCAAATACCGACCATGAGGTCCGACTGTTTTGTTCTTTGGTCGTCCAACAGTAGCTTTTCTTTTAATTCCACTTACGTTTGAAATTTTCTCATCTTCTTCTCCTTCTACAGGTTCAACATGTGAAGTTGATAGCATCCATGCATTAGCTTTCACAAGTTCCTTTTTCTTTTCCTCTAACTTTTTAAGCAACTGACATGCAGTTTCATTTGCACACATCGTCAATTCTACATGTTCAGCAGCAACGGATGCAATCTCACGGAAATTTCGACATAAATGGCTGTAACGCTTTCCAATTGATTGTGTTACAGATCCATTAGTTGTCTCTGTACGATAAGAATATATGCTTCGTGATTTTGCCTCTTTAGTCCATCGAGTCAAGATGTAGTTAGATGGAATTCTTCTAACATCCTTCTTATCCAACACTTTCAATGCATGACGACATAAGATCCCAGCAAAAGAATACTTCATGCAGCTACACTCTACTGTTTGGTTTACAGCATCATAATTAACCAAATGCTCTTTCGGTCCACCACGATAAGATAATGTGTATTCATACACCATATCAGACTTACTGACCTTTTTTGCAACATAATCACCGATAACTATATATTGCTTCTGAAACAAGCTAAAAACTTCAGGGGTATACACTTCTTCTGCATGTTGCAACATCTCTACAGAAGCAGATAATACTGACAAGGTATGCATCATTTTGAAGTCTGCAGTTAATTCTTTATATCGTCGATCACCCAACACTCTCTCATAGTGTTCAAAGAAGGACAATAAGTCATAGCTGCTCTTCAAGTATCTTTTCAAAATATTATTCATACTTTCACTACGTTGTGTGCTCACCATATCTGCTGTAAAAGTATGACGTCCATATACCATTGCCCATTTTTCTCTCACATCAAACACATTCTTCAACCATTTATTTTCTGTCAAATTATGCTTCTCAAGCATATTACTCCATGCCAATAACCAATCTTCTTCCTCCTCGTGGTCATATACACAATTTCCAAAGTCTGTGGCAAATTGTCCTGGTCCATGAAATACATGACTCAACTTCTTTGCAGCATTTTGGTAAATATGCCAAACACATAACCTATGCTTTGTTTCAGAGAACACCTTTTCTATTGCATTCGCCATTGCTGCAGACTGATCAGTAAGAATTGTTTTTGGTTGTTTTCCAGACATTGCTCCGAGAAAAGTCTCAAAAAGCCACTTATATGACTCTGTGGTTTCATCATATAGTAAAGCAGCACCAAACACAACAGTTTGCTTATGATGATTGACCCCTACAAATGGAGCAAATGGTCTATCATATTCATTGGTCTTATAAGTTGTATCAAAGCAAACAACATCTCCAAAAAGATTGTAATCACTTATAGACCGATCATCTGCCCAGAAGATATTTGTGATCATATCGTCTTCATCAAGTTGCATTGAATAAAAAAAAGATGAATTATCCTCTTTCTTCTTTTGAAAATATTCTAAAACTGCTCCAGCATCTCCTTTTACCATTTTTTCTATTCGCTTTCGGTAAATGCAATTTCGATAATCTTTCTCCAAAAAACCCAAATTTTCTCTTCCCCCAACTTCTCTACTCATCATTTCGACGGTTGCTTTTGCTGAAATTCCTGACATCTCAGCATCATCAGCATGTTGTGTTTGAGCGACAGAGAACATCCGGTTTCCTTTCATA
>NC_025704.1:7821013-7847008 GCF_000633955.1 Camelina sativa
CAAACAACATCTCCAAAAAGATTGTAATCACTTATAGACCGATCATCTGCCCAGAAGATATTTGTGATCATATCGTCTTCATCAAGTTGCATTGAATAAAAAAAAGATGAATTATCCTCTTTCTTCTTTTGAAAATATTCTAAAACTGCTCCAGCATCTCCTTTTACCATTTTTTCTATTCGCTTTCGGTAAATGCAATTTCGATAATCTTTCTCCAAAAAACCCAAATTTTCTCTTCCCCCAACTTCTCTACTCATCATTTCGACGGTTGCTTTTGCTGAAATTCCTGACATCTCAGCATCATCAGCATGTTGTGTTTGAGCGACAGAGAACATCCGGTTTCCTTTCATAAAATGCTTCATAGGCGTCTCCACTAAATCATGGTTGTGACTCTGGTTGAAAGACACAATCTTAAATTTTCCTGTCCCCTGAAGGTAGCAAGCCATATGAGCTTTACAACCACATCGAGTAATTCGTTGTGAATAACTTGTTTTTTTCTTGGTTTCCTTCCTAAACCCCTCTTTCGAGCAAACATAAAGAAGCCTCACCACCTTATTATTTTTTATCTTCCTCCGTTGTTTTCTTACATCAAAACCATGTACTCCTCCAAACTTTTCATAAGCTTTATGCGCAGATTCATCAGAACTAAACTCCATTCCAATACACAACTCATCTTTCTTCTCAATTTTTGTGTTTGGTTCTAAAGTAGAAACTTCTTCAGTTTCAACATAGTCTTCTTTGTTGGCTATGTCATCTTCTTCTTCTTCCTCAAATTTGTCGTCATCACTTACTGAATCATATTTTTCTGCCTTAAACTCAAACTGTTTTTGACCAAGACAACTGGGTTCACCTGAGGCTGAGACTTGCATACTAGATTCATATTGATCATCATGAGCAATTTCATGACTATTCTCCATCGCAACCTGCAATAATTTGTATGATATGATTGTAAATTTGTTAGTATATCATATTAATTTTGTCAATAAAACAAAAATAAACTATCACACAACAAAAAAATAAAAATAATGATGTTCGAGCATAATTATGATGGCGAAGAAAAGTAAATACACACTACAAAGAACTAATGATGAAGAAGAAGAGAATTAGGAGCATAATACATCGAAAACTGTAGATTCAAGAATTATACATATAGATATATAGAAATTTGAGAGAGAAGACACCTATACCAGGTGGAGACACGTGAGGATGGGAAGAGGGCAAGAATTATTCTTTAGGTATATGTCGCCAATAGTTAAATGCAGTTTCATTCATTCGAATATAACTGATTTTTGGTATTTTGAAAATTATTTCGTTATGAGTAATCTATACTATTAAAGCAGAAGTACTCTCTAGAGTAAAAATGGACCATGACTTGGTTTTGGTAGGTTTTTCATTAAAAATGATTAGAGAATCACAAAATTTAATCTAATTAACCTATAGTTTCGATTTCTTTAAATGACGAAAATACCCTCGGTCGATCACTTAAAAAATTGCAGGGTCGGGACGCAGATCCTTACATATCCAACTACAGAAGGAAAAAAACCCGCAGATCTGTTTGTACTTCAGAATAATATTTTTCGGATCCAGTATATTATTTCATTCAAGATTAGTTATTTAAGATCCCAAACAGAGTTATTCGTTATAGGCAAACACTCTGATTTCATTTTCCTTTAAGGTATTTAAATGAAAACCATAAATTTTAATTACCAAAAATTCGGATATTTCCTTAATTACCGAGATTGATCTTAACAGATAATCTTTTAAAAGGAATATTTAGTGATTCAGTTAAAATCTTTAAAAACGAATATTCAAGTTACCAAATCTGACTAAATTGCTTGATTTCCGATATTATAATATTTCCTTAACAAAATTTTAGTAATTAATTGTGAGTAGTATAGATAGAAAGAATTAAAAACGCAGAAATTATATATATGTAAAGTTGTAAACTAATTTACAGAAAAAGTGTACTGTATATCCCACATCGACTAAATATTTTAGAATATGGTTCATACTCACTATAAATATTTGACTAAAATGTTTAGAGTATAAATGAGCAAAAAGCTTGATTTATCAGGTATCCAAATTTAATAGTTTAATTTGGTTCTATATTTGAAAATATTTAAACTTTTAAAAAGTAAACATATTATAATATATTATAATATATTTACGTTTTTTAAAAAAGTTTAAGATATTATAAATATTTAAATTTTTATAGAATGTTTAAATTATTATAAATATTTGAACTCTGTCGAAAGTTTAAAATATTATAATATATTTAAAGTCTATAAAATATTTAAGTAATATTAATATTTTAATTTTTAAAAATTTAAAATATAAATTTTTTTTGAGTTAAATCCGTTAAAACATGTGTTTTTATCAAACCATAAATTAAGCCATGGAAGCAGAGTGTGTCTATCCTCTTACAAAACTACTATCCGATATTGCGGAGTGTCTATTCTCTTACAAAACTACGTACTATTTACTATTGCGGTGTGTCTGTTTCCATGAAAAACTACATTTTACAAACTACTTACTTTATTAGGATTTCCAATTTACTGTATAACCCCAAATATACAAATAAACACTATATAAATAAAGAAAATAAGTCAAAATAAAAAAATATATTACAAAAATACAAATTACAAAAAAAAATAACTAACAAAATATATAATCCCGTGCTGTAGCACAGATATCACCTAGTACTTATATTTTAAACTAGGAAAGCTAAATAATGATGGTGTGAGTAATCCTTAATGAACTTTGCTATCAATAAAATAAATCATGTTAAATTAAGTCAAGGTATCTAGTTGACACGTCTTCTGAAACTTTGTAGAGTAGCAAAGTGACGACCCTTGTACGAGAATGAGATTCATCGGCCTATAATAGACCTCTAGAGAGATAACAGACAAAATCAGTCAAAGCATTATATATTTTCAAATTGAATAAATTAACATCCAAAATAATTATATAACTCGAGGCTTCCCATAACTACGTCTACGTGTCTCGTTGTTGTAGCATTTCTTTTGGAATTTAATTCTGTAGTAGTAGATTTTACTATTTTAGAATTGTAGCATTTAGTATTTTGTCAGTAAGAAATAAGAAATAATACTAGCTACTATTAAAGATTACAGTTGCGACTTGAAAAAAAAACAAAAGAAAAAAAACTCTCTTCATAACATATAAGATATATATATATATATATATTTTGATGTAAAAAACATATATTATTTCTATGGAGATTTCGATATTTAGATTACTACGTTTTAGAAATCACAATATTTTAAAACAAAACGTACAATATCACTATCATGTTTTATAAAAACTAATTGATATTATCTAATAGATATGAATGTTTTACGGTTGATCAGTTGTTTATCTTTATTATCAGGTGGCACGAATCATTTTACAACTAGTCATGGACACAGCATTTTTTCTCTTGTTCTAGCTCATATCCATGTGGGTTCACATGCACTTGTATATAATATGTAAGTGTATGAATTTATTTTTATTTTATATCTACAAATGCTTTTGCCCAAGAAAATGCCACATATCTTCTTAACTACCCTGTCAAATCCATATAAAAATATTCTAAGCCTTTACAACTTGTGGTTCATTTTCCTAAAAATCATAGATTTTTAACTTTTGCCAGCTCATAATTTATTCCTTGTAATATTGTTTAGTGCAAAGTTTGTTTGAACATGCTTGCCGAATATGATCATAATCTATTTATTTTTGTTTGTTTATCGTATGTGATAATAATTAAAACACCATAACTAACATATTTTCAAATTATGTAAGCTAATAATACATGAGCTGGAGAATGAATTAATTGAGAGGTGCCATCAAATGTTCGCTCACGAAAAAAAAGATAAACACGATGATAATCCATATAAGAAATGTATAGTTATAATGGACTAAGAAACAACAAATCTTAGTTTGATTGCATCAACATAAAAAAATAAGATGCATATATATAGGTTGATAAGAACAGTTATACATACTCGTGATGTTTGCAAAAATATTTTTCTCGTGAGATTTATAAATTATAGTTTCTGAGAGTTTGTTTGAGACCGACAGGGTTAATAAGAACATGGCCACCTCATCAAAGGCCAGTCTTGGACGCGGTTTCTCTCCCAACGCCAATAATTATGCCAACAATACACAAAGTGAAAGAGAAAACGTTGACAACCACAAAAAGAAAGAAGAGTGTGTAGACTGTAGAACTAGAATCAATAAAACTCGGAAAAGTGATTGGTAGTTTTTAAAATGTCTAATACAAAAACGAATTAAAATCCATAACATCTTTCCGGACCGGAAACCAAAATAGAGTTTAAAATTTTTTTTGTTAAAAGGCATAAAAATAGAGTTTAAATTGCAACCAATGTTTAAACATCTGGCCCAATTCTTTCAAAGTCCATGTTACATAGTATCAGTTTATATTTTTTTCTTGCTGAGTTACAACTTACAAATGATCTTTGAGAGTTTGTTGCTGTGAGATTTTGTGTTACCCTCCTTGAGCTCCATTTAAAAGAATAACAAAGCAACTTTATTTGTTGGAGTTGGAGGTAAGGTAAAATTTCAGGCCTGTCCAACTATATTAAAATTTATTTAAGGCCATTTTGTAAATGTTGGCCCTTTTATTAAACTGGGCCATTTTACTAATTATAGACCCAAGTTGGTGCTATGGTTCGGACTTCAACCATTTGTTTTTTGCTCTTGATTAGATTGGACTTTTCAAGACATACAATATAAATTATATAATGTTTTTCCGCATATAAATCTAAATGAATATTAGCCCCCAGCGTATATTGAAGTGACAAAAACATAAATATATATATATATATATATATTTTATTATATAAACCTTGGTTCTTAAGTTAGTAACTCACTAGATCGTTACACGTGTTAGTTTTAACGATTAGAGATCAAAGTTAAAAATTCACCAGATTGTGACACATGTCAGTTTTAACGATGAAATATCCAAGTTAGTAACTCATCAGATCGTGACACGTGTCAAATTTAACGATCAGAAATCACATATCAAAGTTAGTAACTCATCAGATTGTGACAGTGTTAATTTAAATGATAAGAAATCACAGCTTTCAAGGTTGGTGAAACGATACATAAGATAATTGTAATCTTATTATATTAACAAATACTAAAAGGAAAATGATCGTAAATACACCTCTTTATATAAGCAAATAGATGATGACATATTTTTCACCAAACAAAATAATTTCGACTATCTTTGTTTTTCTTGGTAAAATTTTATTTTTTGTTTTTTATTAACCTACGTGTTTGTTGTCTAATCAAAGCAGATTCCTAGATATTACCACGTGTTTTCGTTGTTGTTTCTTTGAATTTTGTTTCATTTCTCACTTTCATAATGCATATTACGCAATCTTTGACTTTGAAGTGTTAACAAAGTTTCTTATGCATAATAACTAAGGTTTTTGGGATTAACAAAATTTTCACGGTGTTATGATTATTTCTATTAATTTGCAGGATAGGTAGCATAAAAAAAAGATGAATACACAAATGCAAGATAACAACATAGATTATATAATACTAGATCAACTAAACAGAAAGCGTTCTTATCGTCGAACAATAGTACGTCTTACAAGAAAGTGGGAAGCAAGATTTTTTTTTTAAATGAGCCCATTAGAATAAAATTTCTCATAAAATAGAAAAGGGATTAAGAAAAATATATACAAAATTATTAATTCTAAAAAATATAAATACTCACTTCTATATAAACATAGATCGTGTCATATTATTCATCTAACAAAATAATTTATTCAAAAATATTGCTTTCAACTTTGTTCTATTGGTCAAACTTTTTTAATGGGAAGACAAATTTTTCTTATTTTTTTAAACCAATATATACTTCTACTTTCTACTTTTCAGTTTGGAATAGGTAATATTAGTATGCTGACCAAAAAAAAATGAAAGATTAATGTATGCATCTTCTTTTTCTAATATTGTATTTAAATTTTTTTTTTTGTCAACCATTGGACCACAACTGGCCGGCCCATTAGCCAAATTCCTACATTCGCAGGAGCCGAGACTCGATCCCGGGTGTGATGGTGACTTCTACAAATGGACTTACCTCCTGCCACTGCACTAAGGTCACTTCACACTGTATTTTAAATTTTATTGTAGTAGTTTTAGATTGTTTTATTTAATTTATATATTCATCTTTGAATTATTTGAGATTCATTTATTACCATGCTTATAATTTTTTATTATTTCATTAATTATGTCAAATTAATTTTCTTCTAATTTCTCAACCTTGATTGGTTGGTCACAGGCCTTTGTTTTTGTGCAAACATAATTGTTACCATTCGTTCAATCTCAAAAGGAGATAAAGAGGATAAGGTCATCAACCTAATGGTTGGATAAAATAGGCTAATCAAACACAAGCATACAACAAATATAGATACAATGGAAAAACATAAATCGTTGTTGATATATCCATAGGACCTTGGAGACAGAGGCTACATCATGGTGTGTTAAAGAAACTTTCATGAATACATTGAGAAATTTAACATTAGTTACTATCAAATGCTTTTGTGACGTTGGAAAATGGTCTTTAGTTTCATTGGTTGCTGGAGTAAGCCACTTTGAGATAGCTAAAAGAAATGAACATGTTCTCTCCATATAGGAGGAGGACAAAGCCAAGGTTCTCTCTATGGTAGAGAAGGTTGGACGCAAGGTTATCTTCCCAAGAGATGAAGGTGGGAGAGGTTGGACGCAAGGTTATCTTCCTAAGGGAGGAAGACGGAGCGAAGGTTCTCTCCATGGTGAAGCAGGTTGGACACAATGTTCTCTCCATAAAGGAGGAGGGCAAAACCAAAGTTCTTTCCATAAGTGTATTGTGATGTAATTTATTTTTTATTCAAAATATTTTTTGAGCCAACAATTTTAGTGATTAAAGAAACTATGAAAAATTGAATTGTAAAGATACATATAATAGTTGACTTAATTTGTTCATATAGACATTTTCTAGGTGGTAGTAAATAATATATTTGTAACATATAGTATACCAAGGTGTAAAAAATATACTTTTAATGGTAACATACAAAAAAGATTTGTATATGGATATAAGTCAGTGTATTATAGCAAAAAAAAATTATAAATAATATGTACAATATATTTTTATTAAAGTTAGTTTTATTTACAAAACTTCACACCTGCACATCGGACAGGTCCTTATCTAATATATATATACAATTCCCTATATAATATTACAAAAGTACACAACTTTTTTTAGAGTACATAATATTTACAAAATATTACAGAAGTATAATGTTACAAAATAGGTTATTGGTTAATCCGTGAGTTATATGAATACATTTAAAAATATCTCAAAGAATCCTCATAAAGAGAATATCCCAATGATTTATATAATTTACAAAAAAAATCTTTATTATTCCATGTATTGTTACATCATATATACTGTTAGGCATAAAAATATACTGTTAGGCGTAAAAAAAAAAAAAAATCTTGGCAATTAATCATATTTAATCTTGACTTCTGAGATCTTATTGTGCAGTTCAGAATAAAATCTTATCTAACCCCTTCCAAGCTTTTAATAAAAATCATTCAGATCTACATTCACTGAAATACATTGCTCATATTCATACCAAAGAAGAAGAAAATAAAATGACAGTCGTGCTAGAATATGATCGTGCCAAAGCACATGTTGAAATTTATTTTGTAATTTTTATTCAAAACATCATATATGTGATTATTTTTTTTTTCTTTTTTTTTTTTTCAGTTTTTTTAGATGGAAAACTATACCATAAAATCATATGCTGAATATGAGTTATGAAAATAACATCTATTTTGTAAGATATATTCACAAAACCTTTTTAAAAAATAAAATAATCACATATATGATGTTTTGAATAAAAATTACAAAATAAGCAAACAAAAGGAATTGAGCACAGGCCATATTCAAGTATCTATTTATTCAACCATCATTGCAGGTTTTTTAAACATTTTATATCAAAAAGATTTTTCTCTCTCAGACACTAACATCGAGGAACCAACTCTAAGCATCTCTTCCGGCGCCGGTGTGGCTCTTGCTCACCGGCGTCGGGACTCCTTCACCTCCGCTCTCCTATCGTTTAAAGTCTCCTTTGTTTCTTTAGTTTTTTCCCCGCTTAATTTTTTCTTTTGGTTACAAATCCCCCCAACCCATTCAGACCTCGGCGAGATTTCAACTGGCAGAGACCAAAGTCGTAGGAGGCTTCCGGTGAACCCCCTCCTTTTTTCTCTGATTGCTTCAGCCGACATTAAAGATCCACAAACAGCCATGCATAACTCCAGATCCGGATACATGCCTACCCCTGGAAAAGCTCTTTCTGAGGCACCGAGGTTAGCAGACGAACTCCTATGTGGAACATCTGCTTCTTCTCACCTGGTGGAGACGACGATGGCACACGACGTCTCCTTTTTCAGGCGAAGCTTCAATCCTCCCAAATACGGACTGTTCTTGTGGTTCCCTGCCCCAACCACTGACCTATCTCTCGTCTTACCTTTGTTGAAGCCTTGTCCACCAGAGCTGTCCCCTATCTTACAAATCTATCCACCATCTCCGGACAACCGCCGCCGCACGTTCATTCCAACTAGGTCAACCAGTAAGGAACTCGTTTTTCTGCTGGTGGGCCTTGTTTCTTTTGCCGGCCCATTTCCGCTTCAACAAACCAAGCCCACAACAAAAAACCCCAGGTTTAATTTTTATGTCTCCTTGCTAAGGCCTGTCTCATCGCTCCCTCGGTTCGCTTGTAGTTGCCTACATTGTATCTCGACAGTGATGCGTTGGGTCCGTGAAGCTCAATTCCAATCTCTGGGTCAAAGTTTTTCCCCGAAAATCACTCTTTATCGAAGCTTTAGGCTTTTGGGAAACTTGCTTCTGGTCTCAGACCAAATCTATGGGGTGAGGAAGGACGGCATTATGATCCCGCCTCTATGAAGCGCTGGTTACCGACACCTCCTCAATCCCCTGAGTTCATATCCTGTTTTCTCTGAGCCCTACCATGTTAAATCCATCCAAGAAATAACCTGTTCTTTGGTGGCTCCAACTAGCTATCCAGTTCCAGGTACGGTTATTTAGCTCTCTTGTTGACATCAATCTCTAGCCAATCACTAGTAAAAATGTTATGCATTGTTACGGAAATAATTGTAGTTATGTGGTGTTTTTCGTAGCTAAAATTTGTTTGTTACAGAATTGTGACAAAAAAAATTAGTAATTACTTGGTAGTAGCAAATTTTTTCTTCGTAGCAAATTGTAACAACTTGCTACAATTTAGATACTAGTGTAAACATAGCTATTTGCTATAAAATGTTACATTTATCTACCACCATTTGTTACAATTTGGGAAAAAAACATTAGTAGCAACTATATACAAAAAGTTACAAAATTTTGGTTACTAATAGACTCACAACAAGCTACACGGTTACTTGTCATAAACTTGTTACAGAAAACCACAAATATATGTTCACAGTAGCTTTTATTAGAACAAAATGAAAAATACTTAGGTTCACCCCTAGGGGTGAACCTCTCCATTCACCCCCTCTTCTCTCAGCCAATCAAAATCTTCCATCTAATATTTCATTTAAAAAATAAATAAAAATTAAATTAAAAAGCAACCCAAATTAAGGAAACAAATTCTATATACTCTTAATTAAGGAAAGTTAAATATTTGGCTTGGTTTAGATTTTTAAACTAGAGTAAAATTATATGTCGGTTTGGGTTTACAAATGAAGTGGTTAGGGTTTAGATTTTACAATTAAAACGAAATTATATGTCGGTTTGGGTTTACAAATGAGGTGGTTAGGGTTTAGATTTTACAATTAGAACGAAATTATATGTCGGTTTGGGTTCACAAATGAGATGGTTAGGGTTTAGATTTTACAAGTAGAACAAAATTATATGTCGGTTTGGGTTCACAAATGAGATGTTAGGGTTTAGATTTCACAATTAGAACGAAATTATATGTCGGTTTGGGTTCACAAATGAGATGGTTAGGGTTTAGATTTCATATATATCGGTTTGGGTTTATTAAAAAGCGGTTTAATTTTTTAATTTTATAATAATGTATACAGATTTTATTTCTTTATTTTATAAGGGGGTGAATGGAGAGGTTCACCCCTAGGGGTGAACCCAAGTATTGTTCGAACAAAATTATTGGGTTTTATATCTAGCAACAAAAAGAAATTATGTGAATATATGTTAAAAATTAAATTGCAAAACATACACAATTACAATTAATGTTAAACTTAGTTTAATATCATACACTCAGAAAAGATAAGTTTTAAACTCTCAAACAGAGAGTTAAAAACTACTTACAAATAGAAGATATATAAATACATTTAAAAAAGATAGTTTCCCAAACCAGAAGAGTCTGTCACGTGGTTTGACTTGAGCCCCAATAGTTGTGCATGTCTGCTGCTCCTTAACCTCGAGAGCAAGCTTCGAGACAAGGTGCTCTAGTTTGGTTCCAACCAAGATGACAAGCTTAAACAACAAACAAATAGAAACACATTCTCTTAGTGTTAGTGTCTTATCAATTTCAAGCTTTTTACTTATACTTGCTTTTGTTTACTTACAATGGCAGGATGAATGGTAACCAAAAAGTATGTATTCAGGCCTGCAATGAAATCATATAATTAGTAAAGACAAGGCTGAAATATGGAGATACAAATGGAATGCACTTTGTCTTTATGTAACCGATGAGTTACCATGAACATTTATGCAGATGCATACTATAGCATAAATATGTACAACTTCATGACCAGTAGAGTGCCTGATTTAACCAAAAAAGAAAGTAAAGTATTAAAGAAAGAACGTAAATAACAAAGCATAGAACTATCAAGAACTAACCAAAAAAGAAAGTCATGTATATAACGAAAAGAGTGTTTGTTAATTCTTAATTAGCAAACGTAGTAGAATAATATTTTCCCAATGTTAAGAAAATTCTTACTTGCAAGTTGCAAACAGAGTCTGTAGCAGAGAATATTGCTCCAATGGCTATGTGACAAAATAGATTAAGCCGATGTGACAATGAGAAAAATAAATTAAGTCACAGAGCATCTCACAGTGACTTGGCAAATAATTCGAACATGATCCTATAGCACCCGAGACCACAACATATGAGAAAGGAAGCAGCATTGAAGCGTCTTGTCCCTGATACCAAACAATGAGTTCGTGTGCCAAGTAGCTACATTGAGATGGATGAACCTGAAAAAAACAAAGCATACAAAAATATTTAAAGTTACCTTTGTAATGGCAACCTGCATAATAAACAAAGCCGAAGAGAGAAGGCTTCGAAGAAGAACCATCGTCATAGTCGCCGCAATCAGCAACGGGAGTCGAAAGCTCTTGATAAACAGTGAAAAATCAGACAAGAAGAGTAAACTGTTAACTTTAGCTACTCACTTGCTATTATGGCAGTACTATCATCATTACTCAAACTCGATTCTACTGTTTTCTAAAAGTCCCTATTACCCAAACCAAGCAACTTATATGTGTTGCATCAGCAGAAACATTAAAAAGACAGGAGAATCTAAGTCAACCTTATTTCCTTGTTCAGCTCTTCCATTTGGCTTATAAACTGATCTCTGTATATCACAAAGAGAATTAAACAATCACCAAACAAAACAAAAGTTATATGTCAAGAACTTGAACTTATGAAGATGTTAGAAAGATGAGAACCACCTGAGTAATCTTTCCTTGTTCTTTAGTTTCACCAACCATCAAGTCATCCACAAAAACTCCAAAATATCAAACGAAGAAATCAAACCACACAAAGACAAAAACTCTAATAAACAATGTGTAGCCAAACCTTAAGAGCATCAATCTCATTGCCAATAGTAGAAACTTCAAGCTGAAGAAGACCAATCCTTGCCTGAGGAAAAAAAAGAATACAGTTTCGATCTCAATATACATCAAAGTTCTTAATCATCCCAAAAATCGCGTTAAATCAAAACCTCAATTCTGAATTTGCTGCTTCAACTTCCGATTGTAAAACCTTGATCCGTTTCTTCAATCCAACAACTCTTTGCTCTTAACGAGAAAAAATCACCAAATAAATTCAGAATCGAAATCTCTCCAAAAAAACGAAATTCAGTCACAACCATAGCTTCTCGCTATTCTCTCGTAGCCACATATCATCTGCAAGATCTGGGGAAGCGAAGAGGTTTTGGAGGGGCTATTGGAGGTGATTTAGGGTTTGGGAGGTGGAGGAGGATATTGAGGAGAGGAGGATGGGGACGGTTCAGCCATAACGGCGGAGACGGTGGAGGAGTAGATTGGAGATAGCGAGGATAGAGGGAGGAGAAGAGGACTCGCACTCTCTCGATTTGTTCAACATTTTTTTCTCCAAACAATATAAAAGCAAATGTCATTTTTTTTAATGTACATTATTTTGGTAATTTTTTTACTACAATTTGTTACTTTTTGTATTGTGTGCAACAATGTTACAAAATTTTGTGTCTCTAAATTTGTAGTATTTTTGTTACAATTTGCATATGTCACTATTTGTTATTATATAGCTACACATAGTTACCAATTAGCTACTATATCTATTAAATAAATTTTTGTCACTAATTTGTAGCAATTTATAGATATTATTTGTTATTATTTTTTTTTGTAGCAAAAAATGTAACTATATGATACAATTTTACTAGTGAATGGTGTGGTCAAGATTACGAAATCTATGATTGTCATATGAGTAGTAATTCATCATTGTTGCTTTGATGTCACTTGATATCTTTAAGAATCCTGGTATTAGTAACCCCTTTGGCCCCGACCTTTAAACCTTTTTGCTTGAATGTCTATGGTTATTGGATCCCGAGTCCAAGTTGTCCAAGTTATGGTTATGGCTTTGGTTTGTTCAAGGTCACTTCACACCATCCGACAATTTTACCAAACAGTCTCAAGCACCAGAGCATCCTAAACCTTGCTCGAAACCCTGTCAAGTTTCTACTTTGTGTAGACCTTCTCAAACCGGTGGGAAGTTTCAGCCTTGACCCCTTCACTAACGCCAACATGTCTCATGACTATGGCAATCTCTCATCCACTGATTTGTTCATGGAAGAGTCTGTCGACAATCTTGACCTCTCATGTACCAAGCTCCTCCAAGATCTTGGCTCAAAGCTCTCAAGAACTTATTGCCGATTAATCCTATCTTTGTTGTATTTCATTTGTATTTTGGCATTGGGAATGCCTCTTCTTTATGTCTGCTAAGTTGCTAAGTTATGCTTGTATGAACCTTACTTTTTGAGTAAATGAATGCAAGTTGTTTGACAAAAAAAAAAAAAAGGGTTGTAGGTCTAATCAATTTCTTTACCGTCCTAAAATTTACATGTACATTATATACTGATTATAAAAATAAGATTTGGAAACACGATTTATGCATCTAGTAAATTTTACAAACTTATCATTTAATAATCTTGGGCTTATTATGCCACTCCATTTTACATTCTTTTACAATTTTACTAAAACCGTGATCATATAAACTTTACCAATCGAAATAATGACGAAGATGGGGGTTATTGAAAAACGTAACACTATGATGGCGTCATGGGTACCGTAAGTTTGTGTTGGCACCACCAACAACAACTCACAAACAAACAAGCAAAGTAGCAAACAATGCACAACCCACCACTTTAGTGCTAACAAAAAAACCCGCCAATCGCATTATACTTGATTATAGAAGTAAACCACAATTTGCTTCTTCTGATTTGAGGGAGAAAAAAAAAGTAAATAACTAAAAACTCTTATTTTGAATTATGAGATTTGAGACATAAGCAAATAAGACATATGACTAATGAGGTGTTCTTGCTAAACATAAAGAGCTTTGCGCGTGATAACAGTCGCTTACACGTGTCCCTACACCAACAAGTATCGGCTTATATTTTCCTTATGACAAAAAAAACATGGCATACTATTATTGTTCCAAATGGTAATGTGCCATGTGGTTTGAATAGTAACAAGATTTTACAGATATACTATATCTGTAACACTGTTAAACCTGTATATATATCTGGAAGTATATGTTTTTGTAACTATTAAAACTGTTTTGGCTATGCAGGACGATCTCCATTAAGCTTTTAAATGTCGCAAGAAAAATATTAATTTTAAGATAATGTATATAGAGCTATAGGGCATAAATTGTATTAATTAATAAATTAAGCATTCAATCATAGTTTCATCACCTTAACCATTTGCCATTTTACAGCTTATGATGGTTTATAATTTGTATGTTGTGTGGTTACAAATCCGATAGCCAGTGAACCGACGTACATGATAAGTTAAAGACCATATGGAAAATATGGACAAATAAAAACATTACAAGGTTGGACAATTTTTTAAATAAAAGAATATACGAGAAGAAATGTAGGTCCACGAACCACGAAAATGGTTTTCACATCCCTCACCCTCTCTATATATAGGTTGTTGTGTAGCTTCTTTAGTCTTGGAGATACAACATTTATAAGTATATTAGGTACATATATATTTGAGCATATTTCTATATAAAGTAGATATATATTTCGAGAGAGAAGAGAGATATGGGGAGGCAACCGTGTTGTGACAAAGTAGGGTTAAAGAAAGGGCCATGGACTATTGAAGAAGACAAGAAGCTCATCAACTTCATCCTCACCAATGGCCACTGCTGTTGGAGGGCTCTTCCCAAGCTTTCTGGTTTATTCTCTCTCCCTCTCTATCTCTCTATACATCAACACAACACCGTTTAATTAGGACGATAGCTCATGTTTAAAAAATTCACTTTTTCTAAACACTTTTGAGTTTATTAGTAATATTTCGTACTTATAAACGAAAATTAAAAAATATATATATATTTTCAACGCAGGAAAATCATATCAACTCTTACCTTACTTTTTTGCAATGCAATTATGTCTCTGTTTGGTATTCAAAAACTCAAAACATATTATTAGATTGTTAATCATAGTGTTTGGCTGAAAGAATCAGTGTTTGATTTCGTGGTCCTCACACGCTATTATTTTTATTCGGTTTCGAATCAATTTTAATTTTGTAGTTTAACTTTTAGTTAAGTTGATGCCTAAATTAATTATTATGTTGGTTGATTGATTAAATGCAGGACTACTGAGGTGTGGTAAAAGCTGCAGATTAAGATGGATAAATTATTTAAGACCTGATTTAAAAAGAGGTCTTTTATCAGAATATGAAGAACAAATGGTCATTGATCTTCATGCCCAACTTGGCAATAGGTTCATTCTCTTTCTCTCGTAAACAAACTACGTACATACATAAATAATAATTTACTTACATTAACTTTGACATTCTAACTAACTCATAAAATTAAAGGATTTAAAATTTAAAAGTTTATGATTATTAATTTAGATTACAATCTTCTCAAGTTATCGAAGATACACGAAAGTCACTAAAATCAAAACTTTATCTCTTCTTCCGCACGAAAGAGATTGGCTATCACATCTTTATTAAGTAATAAGTAGTAGTATCTTTTAAACCTAGTTTAATTATAGTCGGTCTGATGAAAATGACTGAACAGTAATTTTTTTCTAATTGTTATTTTAAATTTGTTTGCAGATGGTCAAAAATTGCCTCTCATTTACCTGGAAGAACTGACAATGAAATAAAGAACCATTGGAACACACACATAAAGAAAAAACTAAAGAAGTTGGGTATTGACCCTCTGACCCATAAGCCTCTCTCTGAAGAAGAAGCTTCACAACAAGCTCAAGGGAGGAAGAAAAGCTTAGTGCCTCATGATGACAAGAGCCCAAAACAAGATCAAGAAGATAAGCAAACCAAAGACAAACAAGATCAACATCATACAGAGAAAGATCTGGAGAAGAACATCATGACATCAGCTTCTAGTGATGGGTTTTGCATTGATGAAGTCCCATTGCTCAGTCCCCATGAGATCTTGATCGACATCTCTTCTTCTCAACATCATCATACTAATGATGATTATGTCAATAATATAAACACTAGTAAATTTACGTCGCCTTCTTCCTCTTCCTCTTCTACCTCGTCGTGTGTATCATCAGTAGTACCGGGTGATGAGTTCTCCAAGTTTTTGGATGAAATGGAGATTAATCTTGACCTCAAGTGGCTCTCCTCCGATGATTCTTCAGGGGAACATATTAGCAAAGACGGCAAGTTCAACAACACTGTTGATACGATGGACTTGTGGGATATCAATGATTTGAACAGTTTGGATATATTTCTGAATGACGACGACCATGATGGTGCTTTTGTTGGAAATGGTAACGGATGTTCAAGAATGGTTTTAGATCAAGATTCATGGACATTTGATCTCCTCTAGCTTTTAGTGTTTCTTTACTTTATTAGATTTTTTTGTTTGGTTGTTTGTTCTTGAAGTCAGGGATTTGGGTTTGGCCTTGGGTGTTGCAATTTAGCGGATTATTAGGTGTAAAATACATGTAATAAAGATTGCAATTCTGAACATTCGTTTCTTTGTTTTTTTCTTCACTTTTGAAATATTAATGTTTTGGGAAAATATATATACAAAGCACCGTTAATTAAAGTTTGACGTCATATATCGTATACCATAATCTTTACTGACTAACCAAAATGATTCTATAAATCCAGCATACACATTAAGTAACTGATTGTTTAAGCGAAATAGACAGATATAGTTCCAGTTTTATAAAGGTTGTAAATGTCTCTCCATTATATATAATGAATATTCTTAAACCTTAACCTTTCACGATATATCGAGAAAGGCTTTTCTTTTGCCGGCTAGTTTAGTTATATTCTTTACCTAATGGAGTTCCACTTCTAAAAAAATATTGAAATTTGCTAATTGCTTTAAAGTACGTAAATAATTAAATCCTTTTTCACAAAAAAAAAACGTAAGATATTCGGTTTGAAGTGAAAAATACTATATGATGATACGATAATGGCGTCATGGTGATGAAATCCATTGCTAGATATGATAAGACTTCAACAAAACAACGTCACAATCATGAATGGAAATATCTTAGTATTTATTAATAAACTCGACCTACCAAATATTCTCAATCTCACGGCAAAAACTTCAAAGCACTTGTGGTGGACCATCGACCTCTACACTCACTTCATATATATACTTTTTGTTTCCAACAAACTTAAATGAACTTTCATAGTCTAGTGGTTTTCGCATTAGTATTGCTGATGTATCAGTAACACGGTTTAATTTTATTTCATTAAATGTGATTGGAAAATGTAAGAGATAAAAGAGAGACAAAATACAAACATTATGGATTATATCACGACACCTACTCGTCTATATCATTTTCTTACATTTCATAGGTTCCCTGCTTTCATTTTTCTTCTAAAAATCTGTTATCACAGTATCACTCTGAAAATTGTAATCTGAATCATAACCTGCCCTCAAGTCGATACGGTATAGTTTTCATTACTATGGCTAATCATATATTTGTCCGATTTATCAAATATGTTCTCATAATTACGAAAAATACACCGATCCACGCATGCATATCAGTCCGCACTAACACTTATGCATACTTACATATTACATACAGTGCTGATAAGATCCATGTGTATCTTTTTTTCTTTAACACATGTCTGTCTCAATGCTGTCGTATGCAGGTTGCTACACGAAATCATCACATTATACCAAGATTAGGATTTTCTTAAAACAATAAAAAAATACAAATCGTTGATCGTATAAGAAACATCCAATATAGTGAAACAGAGGGAGTATCATTTTAAAGAAAAAAAAACATCGCACAAATTTCTAAAAAGACAACTGGAAGAATTCAACTTACTATTAGTTATATCATTAGCAATCAATAAATATATTTTTGATAATAGATACACGTGGTAATACAGAATTACCTGTCATAGTTTTGGTTATGTTTGTACTACAATAAATTTTCACAAAACAACAATTAATATTCCCAAAATAGATTTAACATAAATTAGTAATAATTCTTGATAAAATGTTTACAATATGATGATTGACCATGAACGTAGCAGATGACAAATTTTGTTTCTTCATATATTTTCTTAAAGCACATCTAAATTTTGAACATAAATTATATTTTAAAGTAAAGTAATTTTCAGTATTTTGTCTTTCTCGTCGTAAATTTTAATAAATTTAAAACGTGTTGTTTTTAGCGTTTGTTTGTTCTTAACCATTATTTTCAGTTTTTCACTTTTAAAATGTTCTTAACCATTAAATTTTAAGTGGACTCATCCTTGAATCCAAAAATATTCAGGTACGTGGCTGTAAACTGTATCTTACTTTTATTTGTAAAGAAAAAGTATATAGTTACATATATATAGTAGTATATTTATATACATAGGTCCCCGTGAATTGGAGGCTGTGGTGTCTTCATATAGCTGTGGCCATATGATCGGTCCTGTTGTGTGTGTATATGTATGTGTATAAAGATTTAAGACAATGGACCACAAGTGAATGAGATTGATAGGCAAGTTGTAACAACCTTCACCAAACCATTTCTTTATAAAGAAAGTTCGAAATTCTGTACGTTTGATTATCACAATCTAATCCTAACGTCACTTCTTTTCTTCCAAACATATGATGGAGGTACAATTAAATATTTTGGTCACAAGTCACAACTGTTGCACATTATCATAGTTAAACAAAATAATGCGTATTAACAACTATGGTTTTTATTATATTTTTGGAAAGAAAATGTAAAAGGTAGGTGCTGTTTTTTTTTTTAGTTTTTAGTTGAATCAAAACCCATGAATGCTCTTTGTACCATAAAGTGTATAATAAGAAAAATAAGAATTATGAAAAATACAAAGAAAGTGAAGAAAAGAGTGCATGTATGTGAACCTTTTATATAACAAATATATGATCATTGCTTAGGCATGACTTGTCACAAAGAAGAGCAAAAGGATTGATAGTGGAACTGTGAATGATGGACTAAAGAGAAGAGAAAGGAAGAAGATAAGGGAATTAATTAATTTCGTAAAATTTTTATATAATACATTGTAGGTTGGTGGATAATATATATATTTTTAAATGAAATGTAGAAAAGGAAAAATTGGTAACGACAACAATGATTAGAATTATATTTGAAGTTGGTGAATGAGTATAGTTTCGTTCTCCTACTCATTGTTGTGACACATTTTGCTAAAAATTCACACCTCTTTAAAAATAAAAGTACAACCCCTTTTGCAAAGTTACCCAACGATGATATCCTATAATATTCAGTCTTTTATCGTGCAAATTGATACAAAATTTTGTAGCAATTAAGTTGTTTATGGTGTGTATTAGTATAATTAGGCGTTAATACATAATGTCACTGATAATTTTTATTAATTAGAAAAAGGTGTTGTATCAATCTTTTACTTAGTTGAAAAGATAATCCTTAGATATAAATGGAATCAAAGTCTTAACTTGTGATCAAAGTCTTAGTCCATTTTTGGGCTACACAAAAAAGCTCTCTTGATGTAAAAACTAAAACGTGTTCTTCTTTGTCTCGTGCGTCAAAGTAATTTGCCAACACTGCGCGCATCTTTGTACGTTACAGTTCACCAGATTGTTTTGCCAAAATCAATAGGCCCACGACTTTTACTCTGACATACTATAGTGACAATTGCAGCAAAATATGACCTAAAAGCAAAGCATGGGGAATTATAAAGCAATATACACTGGTTTTTACCATTTTTTTTTTTAACAATATGTAACTATTAAGAATTGTGATGTTGGAATTTTAAGCATACTTATCAAATAAAGGTAACATTTCGTTTTTTTTTATGATGATAAAAAATCGAAAGTATAACAAACGTTTTTGAATTTATAACAAGTAAAATAAACAATTAAAGGTTTTCATATCAACAGTCGAATAACTCTATAACAAATACACAGTGCTTCAATAAGGCTCAAGCTTAACACCTTCCATGTCAAATCCCGCATCATAGACATCATCATCATCATCATGAGGAGCAATGAGAGTTGATACGATGGTTCCACTGTTATATCCATCGACAAGAAGCTTAGAAATCTTAGATCTCCATTCCGATGTCTGTTTTTGAGTTTTCCTGTCGTGGAAAACTCTATCGTGGTAGTTTAGCATCGTCCCTAGTCCCGTGTTTGGAGCCCAACCGTACTTCATCAGCACTTCAGCTTCGCTTTCTGTCATATCTTCCCCTACCTTATTAACCCCAAAGAGATTTCAGAACAATACATTAAGGACATATCATATCGTATTAATCGCTTTGAGAAAAGAATATACCAGTAAGGGCTTGTTTTCAATTAGTTGATATCTGCCACAGCTTGCAAGTTTCATGGCCAATACTAAACGTTTGATCTGCCATCTGATTGATGCAGTGTTGCTGAGCTCAAAGAAGTATGTTGCGTAGCCATACTCAGGCCGTTCCATTACTATACTGTATAGAGTCAAAACATCCATGAAATTTTCAATTTAGTCTCAATGGCAAAGGGGGAGAGAGAGAGAGTAAGTTTACCGGTTATGTCTCTCGAAAACGAATATGAAAGACTGGAGATCACGGCACCATCCCCACTCAACAGGCCATTTGCGAAACCGCAAATACCGCGCCTTGAAAACATGAGGAAACAAGTTAGAAAGAAGGAAATATAAATAAAACTCCGAAAAGACGAAGATGAGGGCTTTTTTTACCTGTTCGATGAGGGAGAATAGACAGGTCAAGCAATAATAGCTAGTTCTTGAAGCTTTTGAGAAACTTAAATTGAGAAGTTTCGTGCCCGGCTGGCGTTTGTAGAAAAGCTGATAAATTTCAAGAAGATTCAATGTTTTTGACACAAACTAAAACATGTGGAAGAAGGCTGAACTTTGCAACAATATAAATGGATTATTTTACCTGCGAGATCACATCTTCAAGCTCAGAGAAGCTCTCTTCTAGAAGTGAATCATCTGAGGAATCACTGCCACCTTCGTTCTCCCCATATAGCCTAAGTTCATCTACTGATACCCCTTGTTGGATCAGTACCTGCAAACACCAGATTTAAAATACACAGTGCTTTATATGAAATCTATTTTGGAGAAGTACCGTTAGATTCAAACTTTTTAAGAAGAAAAAACATGATACCTGCAAAAGACCAGGAGCATCTTCCTCCAGAGCTGTCTCAATTGAGTCCCTGTAATGGTTATTACATATTTTAAGATCACAAAAGAAACAAAGATAATCAAAAGATAGATTAAGGATACAGAAGAGAGACTCACGTGGCGGTTTTCTTCCGTTTCCATGGACGTAATATCTTCAAAGGTTTAACATAGTCATCAGATGTACCGAAGCTAAACCCTGAAGACGGAGAATTAACCTCTTCATGATGACCTGAACCATGAAAAGATCGAAGCTTTAATCGATCAATCAATTTCATGTGGTCTATCTCATCTTCATCCAATTCACAAGCGGTCTCTGCTTCTTTTTTCACAAACCTCGAAGGCTTCGGAGCAGATGTACAACGATTCAAGCGAGAGCTCAATTTTACAGAATCTAGCTCATTGTCATCATAAGCTTCACCATGGGTTTCCACCTCTCTTTTGACCTGTACCTGTTCTGAGGTGACAGGGTCTCTCTCATCATTGTTCTCCATGACGCAATCATCCAAAGGACCAGTCTTTACTTGAGTAGACTGCATTTCACACACATTCAAAGGCAGTGGATTCCTTTTGACTCTTTTCACACTTATTCTTGGAATTTCGTGGCTACCTAACTGAGAGTGTACATCATCTCTACTGGTACTGGATAACTCAGGTAGACTGGCTTCAGGTGACAAATCATAAGAACTTTCGTGAGCATCATTCTCTTGAATTCCACTAAGCTGACTTCTAGAGTCTGAACCTATACTAAAATTTCTACAGAGGACAGAATCAATTTTTTCTAGAAAGCCGCTGAACTGGACCCTAGAAGACGAAGCTATCTCATTATCGCATGAAATCTCAGCTTTTAATTTGTAAAGATCGGATTCATAGCAATCTTTAGTATTATCCTGCATTTTTAATGCAAATAACTAATTAGACTTAGACCAAATAGATCCCTAACAAAAAAAAAGTTTAAAAAAACCGGGGGGAACTTGTCACTTTGTTTACCTCTAAGTTAGATTCTGGCAATCTTATAGCAGCCCTGCAACAACAAGTATGGTAGATAAAAGCAGTTAGCCCCTAAATGAATGCAGGCTAGTGCAAAAATGCGAAAAAACCATTCACCGTGCTTGTCACATTATAAATGATTTATAAAAAAAACACCTTTGAAGAAGCATTTTGCGCCGCTCTTTCAGTGTGAGATGTTCAAGAGCATCATTCCTTGGGGTTCCATCGATATGTGCCACTCTTTTGTCATTCTCATCCACATTACTACAACACATTAGAATGTTCTGAGGTGTTACGTTTCCAGAAACATTCAAACCTTGACTACAACCAATGCTTGTAGATTCCAATATTCCTGTGTTTACAGGTTCTGTAGCATCATCACAATTTGACACTACGCCCTGAAAACTACATAATCAGCTGTCTAAACTTGATAAGTAAAATCGAATGTAACATAAAAAAAAGACTTATTTACCAGCTCACTATAGCATCCTTCTTCTTCTTCTTCTTCTTCTTCTTCGTCTTCTTCTTCCCTTTTAACGATACTATCAACATTCGATCTACAAACAGAAGAGACCAAAGAACAAATATGTGAAAACAGAACCAGCGATATTATGCTGAGAGAGAGACACTACTCACGCAGGCACAGAAGCAGCGATAGGTTGTGAGACTCTTCTTTCATTGGATAGCATCAAACTCCGCCGGGACTTCAAAGGGAGGTGGTCTAACTCAGGGAAAGCAAAATCGAACCCCGACGGAGAGATATTATAAGTAGGTTCATGGCTCATCTTATACATTCGGGGTCAGAGTTGATACAGAGGAACAAAAAAATACATGGGGGATTGAAGAAAATTTTAAAAAAGAATCGAGATTTCTCCAAATTTGCTAATTTGGAATAGAATTACAAAAGCAAAATTGAAGTTAAGAAAGATAGATAACGTAACGAGGATGAATAAAGGAATCTCCTTGGGACATTATTAACACTAGGAAGAAATCTCAGATTCTCTACAAGCCCCTGGACACAAACATGAATGAAGCTTTTGTCACTCACTTGTATGATTGAAACAAAAAAAAAATTGGTTTTTTTTTATAACCCAAATTGAACATAACCAGAGAAAACTGAAACCTTTACCTCTGCAAATCAAAGATGAAACACTGAAATTGAGACGCTCTCATCATTGAAACAGAGAGAAGAACGAAGAAGGAAGGAGCGAAAAGAAAGGAAAGTTTTTTTTTTGGGCTAATGGGCCTATAAAAATTAAACCATTAAGGCCCATAAAAAACGATGTAATAAACCCTAAGCTATAAATATAAATAAAGACTTCGTCTTTGATTACGCCGCAAGATCATCTTCAAGAATATCCAAAAAGATACGATTTTTATTTGGTTTTTTTTTTTTTTTTTAATAGTTAAGATCCGAGGTTTTTGCTAGGAAATGTTTAGGTTAAGAAAGTAGCATATAAAGGGAACAGATTTGTGTTAAAGAGTCTTTAAGCTTATCATATTCTTGTATAGCTTAGTAGAATCGTATGTTCTGATATGCTAAATCAATCATCTTCATTGATGGTTTTGGAATCTCTGGACATGTAGAATTCTATATCCCGTGAATTCTAGCATTTTCTCGAGATTCAACAAACTTGCTATTGTTTCATAAATTTTCCGTTTTTGATTTAAAGTTTTGACCTTTGTTCAGATTATGATCTTGGGTTTGTGAAAGTTGTTTTTTTTTTGGTTTGGCTGCTCTATGATGATTCTTTTTGCTTTAACCACACTGAAGAGATGGGTTTTGGAATGTGATTTTGGCTCTTATTGATTCAAACTAGTGAAAAGAGTCTATTAGATCTCGACGTTTCTTTATGACACTTTGATCTAAAGTTGCTTGAAGGTTTTTCACCTTCGTGGTTTTAGATTAAGGAAGAGAGATATGTCGAGCTCTTATCTGACATTTTCCCTTGTTTGAATCTTGAAGAGACATGCACGTTTTCAGGCCCTCTCATGTGGACAAACTTGGCCCTTGTCTGAGAAGCAGCTTTGTCTTCTTCAATGGATTTTTACTTTCTAGGATTTAAGATTTTTGGTTTTTGGTTTTAGCTGCTCTATGATGATTTTATTGCTTTAACCACACTGAAAAGATGGGCTGAGAACTTGATGTGGTTCTTCTTGATTTAATCCAAAGAAAAAGTTCATGATCTCTGTATTGCTTGATGACACTTTGATCTAAGATGCTTGAAGGGAGATTTATTTTTTCCTTTGTGTTTTAGATCAAGGAAGAGAGTAGTGTGGAGATCTTGTTCGACATTTTTCTTAGTTTAAATCTTGAAGAACCTTACCATGTTCTCATGCACTCTTATGTGGAAACATTGTGCCCATTATCTGAGAAGCAGCTTTGAAATCTGGTTTTTTTCTTCCATGTTTTTTTTTTGTTTAGTTTGTGATATATTTTTGGATGCCTGAGATGTGTTCTCACTTTTAAACCAAAGAGGTTGTTTTCTTCTTGTATTTTCTGAGATTAAAGTTACTTGCAGATAATTAAAATTCACTAAATTAATAGAAAGGGAGATCAAACTATTCAGTGTTAACTAATTGGTGAAATAATGACAGAACAATAAAACTGCTGGAATGGCGTATGATATACAGGACATGTTACCATGTTTCTTCAAATTTGAATGTTCGACAGACATTACGGAAGTGATGTTATCCATCTATATGGACTTGGACTTTGGTTGCAAGTAAAACTAGATCAAACTCTTTAAGTAATGTGTGAACTCTATAACGTTAGACCATGGGCAACGCCGTATATTCGGCCCGTCCCCAGATTTTTGTGGATTTAAATTTAATTCAAAAAAGCCCAATTTCGAAAAAACGGTTCTTATTTGGGAACGTTTTTCGTCCGTCTCCTTTNTACGTAATTTTTGTATAAATAGTACTATACGTAATTTTTGTATAAATAGTAATAATAATAATGATTTATTCCATTATTAAACCATATACTTATAACTCTGTCTCATAAATGCAGTGTCTCTATATTGCTTATAGAAGATTGATTAGTTTAAAATAGTTGTTTTTCCTCTTTCTTAGACTATGGGCAACGCCGTATATTCGACCCATCCCCAGATTTTTGTGGATTTAAATTTAATTCAAAAAAGTCCAATTTCGAAAAAACGGTTCTTATTTGGGGACGTTTTTCATCTGTCTCCTTCGCCATGTGTACTCGTTTGATTGGTTGTCGAATTATCTAGGTCTAAAACAAAAATCTTTCGCGAGACAAAATTTTGTCGAGTTCTTTCTTCTCTCTCGACGGCGACCACGAAGGCGATTCGATCCTCGACGATTTGATGAAGACGTTCCGTTCTTGTCACCGAAATTTCTTGCCAGATTAACGAAGCCGATCTTCTGTCGCATCTGAAGCCGGTCCGATCTTCTGTCCCGAAGCTACAAAATTGATTTGGTTTTTTAGTGGCGACTCATCCATGATCATCGGTTTTGGTTTTCTTTTTCATCTGGGTTTTGTTCGATTTTAGTGTTTTTTGCTGTTCTTGTTATATCTACGAACAAGGAAACGAAATCAATTATAAAGTCAGTGGCTTTTTGAGTGAAAGATTCTTAATTTGATATATGGTTGTTTGTTTCAAATTGAATTATAAATAAAGTTGTAAACTTTGTTGTTTTGAAGGTGATGTTGTTGTTGTGGAAGATGGCAAAAACGTAGCGAAAGGAAGAAACCGTCAAGTTCTTGGTGATATAGGTAATGTTGTTCGAGGAAATTACCCAAAGAACAAGCTGGGAAAGGTCAATCATCGTCCTCGTACACGGTCTCAGAATCCGAATCCCTCACTTCTTGTGGATGAGAATCTCAAAGTTTGTTCCTTTTCCCCTGTCTTTTAATGAACAGATTAGGGTGTT
>NC_025704.1:7849371-7887979 GCF_000633955.1 Camelina sativa
TGATTTGGTTTTTTAGTGGCGACTCATCCATGATCATCGGTTTTGGTTTTCTTTTTCATCTGGGTTTTGTTCGATTTTAGTGTTTTTTGCTGTTCTTGTTATATCTACGAACAAGGAAACGAAATCAATTATAAAGTCAGTGGCTTTTTGAGTGAAAGATTCTTAATTTGATATATGGTTGTTTGTTTCAAATTGAATTATAAATAAAGTTGTAAACTTTGTTGTTTTGAAGGTGATGTTGTTGTTGTGGAAGATGGCAAAAACGTAGCGAAAGGAAGAAACCGTCAAGTTCTTGGTGATATAGGTAATGTTGTTCGAGGAAATTACCCAAAGAACAAGCTGGGAAAGGTCAATCATCGTCCTCGTACACGGTCTCAGAATCCGAATCCCTCACTTCTTGTGGATGAGAATCTCAAAGTTTGTTCCTTTTCCCCTGTCTTTTAATGAACAGATTAGGGTGTTTTTTTTCGTTTGATTTGATGTGCTCATTGTTATTTGTTTTGATCTGTAAAAACCTGTAGTCAAGAGAGTCGCAATACCAAAGCCAAAGAAAGCAGCTGGGAAATCAAAGGTTGTAGAGGTGATTGAGATAAGCTCAGACAGTGATGAAGAACATAGTTTAGTAGTTGTCCGAGAGAAGAAGGCTACTAAGAAGAAATCAACCACTTACACATCTGTTCTTACTGCTAGAAGCAAGGTATAAATTTCACTTTGTGAATTGATGATTCTTGGTTTTGAAAGTAAGAAGATGTTTGGTCTGTTCTGAATTATCTCTTTTTGTTTCTTTTGTTTGCTTTTCAGGCTGCTTGTGGTATAGAGAAGAAACAGAAAGAAGTGATTGTTGATATTGATTCTGCTGATGCTAAGAATGACCTTGCAGCTGTCGAATATGTGGAAGAGATCTACCGTTACTACAAGTCTGTTGAGGTTAGTATACTACTTATATAAATCATGAATCTTTCCTTGTGGTATGAACTTGTTTATTTAAAGTTCTCATTTGAATTGGCAGAGTGAATGGAGACCACGAGATTACATGCATTCACAACCTGAGATTAATGAAAATATGAGATTGATTCTGGTGGAGTGGTTGATAGACGTACATGTCCGATTCGAGCTAAACCCAGAGACGTTTTACCTCACTGTTCACATTCTGGATCGGTTCTTATCGGTTAAGCCAGTGCCTAGAAAAGAACTGCAGCTAGTTGGTCTCAGTGCTCTTCTCATGTCTTCCAAATACGAAGAGATCTGGCCACCACATGTAATAGAAACAGAGAACTCCTAAATCATTTGTAGCTTCTGATTATGATTCTTCTTGTCTTCAGCTTCTGAATTATAATTCTTTTGCAGGTGGGGGACCTAGCTGATATTGCAGACCATGCATACAGTCACAAACAGATTCTGGTGATGGAGAAGACTATACTGTCTACTCTCGAGTGGTACTTGACAGTTCCGACTCATTATGTTTTCCTTGCTCGCTTCATCAAAGCTTCCATCAAAGCTTCATCAAAGCTTCCATTATGTTCCGATTCAAATGTTTGTTTTTGTTTTGATGTTTTTATGTTATATGTTTTCTGTTATTAATTTCTTAATTGTATGTTTTTGTTTTTTCAACTTTAAATAATTAATCTTTAAAATTTCAAAATATTATTATTTTATTTGGGGGACCAAATACAAATAGACACCAATGCTCCTACTAAAAATAAGAAACTATCAAAATATTATTATTAAATATGGGGGACCAAAAAAAGTCCCCAACCAATGTGGATGCTCTTAGCAAGTGCCAAGACTCTTTTCCTAAATCAATTTTTCAGGCAAAATATTCTCCCCATCATCGTCCAGTAAAAATCAAGTTTGTTTCTCTGATGATTGATTTGTGAGATACTCTGATGATGATTGATTTGTGAACTTATCATGTCATTAGCCTTTGACAGAAATCGTAACATACAGTATTCAAAATTTTGTCAGTCTCAAAACTATAACTAAGGATCACAGTACTCAACAAGAATAAAGAAGTGATTAACATAAAACAATGTAGCATACATGTATGATTTGCTCAAAGAAAACGAGGTGTAGAAAAAAGTGTCTTAAAATAGATACGGGGTATAACGCAAAGATAATCAAAGGTGGAGGGGTGACTTGTAAATTAATCACGAAGGAGTTTCGTATTCGTTCTTCCACCCTTGGATTAATAATAAAGTTCATTGATCTTGACGGTCAAGAATCACGCCACCTGTTAGTTTCAGTACACTTGAGTGCAGTGGATACCCAGACTAGTACTAACTCAAACCTCGTGCTTCAAGAATGGATGATACAACAGTGGCGTTTTAGACCAAAAGAGTCTCTCTTCTTCTTCTTCTTCTTCGTTTCTTTTTCTTCTTCTTCCTTCTCCACCAGAATTGGGTTTTAGGGTCATCTTCTCTTTCTTTTTTTCCAAAGAAACAATTCAAATGGAGAACCTAACCCTAGTTTCTTGCTCTGCTTCTTCTCCACAGCTGTTAATCGGATGCAATTTCACTTCCTCGCTTAAAAACCCAGTAGGGTTTTCTCGTCAGACTCCCAAAATTGTCCTCCGCTGCTCCAAAATCTCCGCCTCTGCTCAATCTCAGTCTCCCTCTTCGCCCCCGGAGAATGAAACTGGTTAGTTTGCAACTCTCACTCATACCGCTATGATTTGTGATGGAAAAGTTCGTTACTTTTTTCCAGTTTCTTGCATGTATCAGTAGAATTGAAACTCAACTTGTAAACCCTTTTCGACTAGTAAGAGATTAGCTTATGAATTTCTCTTATCTCACTTAAAGATCCACACTTTGTGAATCTTGCAATTCGAATTCTGTAAATGCCTTGTTAACTTCTGTTCATTTGCAGTGGTTGTGAAGCATAGAAGCAAAGCTTTTGCAAGTATTTTTTCATCGAATCGTGATAAACAGACAACTTCTGTTGCTCCCCCTAGTGTGCCTGTGCCGCCACCATCTTCATCAACCATGTAAGTTTTGTTCCTGGTTTTGGAAAATGTTCTTTGTTTATATATTGTTTGATTCTTGGTACTTAACTTGTGTTTTTTTCACTTGTAGAGGATCACCACTTTTCTGGATTGGTTGTGGAGTTGGGCTATCAGCTTTGTTCTCATTGGTGACTGTCATGATTCCTTGATACATTTTCTTTCTTGCTTCAGTATCGAAGAATAGTTACCTGATTTTTATTTTGTTTTGATGGCATTGCAGGTAACTTCAAACTTAAAGGTAAAAATTCGAGGCTCTGTTTGCTTTATGGGAAATTTGTTCTCTAGTCTTTTGCAGAACCATGATTTTATGCTTCATGTTATCTCTAGTGTGTAGTGCTCATGTATCTGAAATAGTATTATCAACTAAATTGGTTATCTTAATAAGGGAACAGTTTGCTCACACTTTTTGAACCATATATTTAAGCATGGAACATTTGCCTCTCTCTTTTTTGGGTAGTCACTTGATTTGTAGATAGAAATCTACATACCGTTATGGTTTTAGTGATGCAATTCAGGTATTCATACCTATAATCATTTTCATAACTATTTGATTGAAATATACTTCACAAGTTCTCAATACTTTCCCTCATCATTCTCTAACTGGCTCGAACTGGCTGTTACTCTCTCTGGGCTTCTTTTTGGCTTTCGTTTCAGAAATATGCAATGCAAACAGCTATGAAGACGATGATGAACCAGATGAATACGCAAAATAGTCAGTTTAATAATCCTGGATTCCCATCAGGATCACCTTTTCCGTTTCCATTTCCTCCTCAAACAAGTCCTACTTCCTCGCCATTCCAGTCTCAATCCCCCTCTTCAGGTGCCACTGTTGATGTGATGCCGTCAAAAGTTAATACTCCTCCTTCGACTAAACCGCAACCTACCCCTACAAAGGATATAGAAGTGGATAAGCCAAGTGTTGTTTTGGAGGAAAGCAAAGAAAAGAAAGAAGAAAAGAACTATGGTAGATTCTTTTGTCAAAAATCAACCTCTTCTCATTTGTACCTTCAATTTTAACGTTCTTCCTTTCGCATTTTCTAAGCTTCTAATTTGGAATCTGTTAAAACTTTGGAATGGATGCAGCCTTTGAAGACGTCTCACCTGAGGAAACCACAAAAGAAAGCCCTTTTAGCAACTATGCTGAAATCTCTGAAACTAGTCCCCCCAAAGAAACTCGCTTGTTTGAGGATGTAAGTTTCTTTTTCTTTTGTATCTGCACAGCACACCAAGTGGTGATTTGAAACGTGACCTAACTTGCTAACCCAGGAGATTTCTATGCTCTCTTTTTTGATCTTTGGATGAAGGTTTTGCAAAATGGAGCTGGTCCGGCAAATGGTGCCACTGCTTCAGAGGTTTTTCAATCTTTGGGTGAGTTAATGAATTGCAGTTTTCATCACTTGCAGAGCCCTTTGCTTGATTCATGATTAAGGCTAGAGATTTTCGTTTTATTCTATACCCTGTGCCTACTATTAAAAACAAGGGAGGATATTTAAATTGGTGATAGAGGAATGATTTGGCTTTGAGAGAATTTACTTCATTACTTATGACCTTCTGCTTGTCGTTGCTCTGTATTGTTATAAGACATGCAACACTATGGAATACTTGTTACTGTATATAGAGTTTACTCAGGCAATGAACAGTACATAAGGTTGTTTCTTCGGATCTCTGATTTTGGTATACAGGCATATTAGTATAGCTATATGCTTCATATCTCATTTATTATGAAATTTTTTTCTCTCATTTGCGTGCATAATAGTCTTTCTTTCCTTCTGAATCGTTGGTCTCTCCGATGTTTACACAGGTGGTGGGAAAGGAGGGCCGGGTTTGTCAGTAGAAGCTTTAGAGAAAATGATGGAAGATCCAACAGTTCAGAAGATGGTTTACCCGTAACTCATCTCCCCTATCACATTATCTTCATATGCTTCCCTTCCGTTTATCTTTAAAACTGGTTTCTTAGAGGACATTTGGTAACATGCAGATACTTGCCTGAAGAGATGAGGAACCCAGAAACTTTCAAATGTAAGTCTGTTAATATGTAGTCCTGTTATTATTATCATCTTTGTTCTTGTTTCTCAGTTTTAGAAAAAAGGTTAGGTAACTATCTTTGAATGGAAACCTAGAACTAGTTTATACCAGGGGATTTCAGAATTGTCTTCACTTCACCTAACCCAGTCGTGAAAAAAATGATCTAATTGACTTACCATCTCGACTTGAAATTTTGTAGGGATGCTTAAAAATCCTCAGTACCGTCAACAGTTACAGGACATGCTGTAAGCTCCATTTTACAAACAGATTTATTTATTTTCCATTGCTTTTAAGAATCTCTAAACATATATAATTAAGAAATACTTTTGTTTGTTACATGGATTTAGGAATAACATGAGCGGGAGTGGTGAATGGGACAAGCGAATGACAGATACCTTGAAGAATTTTGATCTGAATAGCCCTGAAGTGAAGCAACAATTCAGTAAGACAAATCTCAGTTTCTTCTACCAAGTTGATGATACTATTATTTTTTGTGACGTAACACAGGATTGATACTCATTGATTGAAACCATACGTATGTGCTCAGATCAAATAGGACTGACTCCAGAAGAAGTCATATCTAAGATCATGGAGAACCCTGATGTAGCCATGGCATTCCAGAATCCGAGAGTCCAAGCAGCGTTAATGGAAGTACGTATTCTTTCACTTGAATGAGAGGAATGGCTTTTGAGATTCCACATTTTCTCATACACAAAAGCAAAACGTATAATTGACTGATAATTGTTGTTGGCTGCAGTGCTCAGAGAACCCAATGAACATCATGAAGTACCAGAACGACAAAGAGGTAATACTGAAATCTTCTGATACACTTCCTCTACGTTCGTTCTCCGAAAGAGAATCATAAGGAGAATACTTGTGTAAGAAACTTGATGTTTTGTTTTGTGTTGTGTTGCAGGTAATGGATGTGTTCAACAAGATATCGCAGCTCTTCCCAGGAATGACGGGTTGATTAAAAAAAGCTCACGTCTTTTGGTTTTGTAAACTCATTGGCTCAAAATGTCACCATGTCTTTTAGCTTTTTGTAGGAGAAAAACATGCTTCTTTTTTTTCGGTGAAAAGATTGTTTAGTTTTTGGTCAGATCAGAGAGAGAATTGTGTAAACCCCATATTCATCTTATATCTCCGTCTGTAGACGTTTGTGTTTGTAGCGTTTGGTTTTGATACATTTGTTTTGTTGTCTTATAAAAAGTCCATAAAGAGCAAANAGATGGTTTCAGTCAAAAAAAAAAAAAAAAAAAAAAAAAAAAAAAAAAAAAAAGGGAAAGTGACGTGGCGATATTGAGGCGGTTTAATGAACCGGTTTGGTGGGTCCCATCTTTCAAGAAATCTTAAGTCTCTCTCGGAATCGGAGAAAGGTTTAGTTTTTCCTCCGTACGTCGGTCGTTTGTCGGGAGAATTTGGCGCGTGAAATCGTTCGCTCCGGTCGAATACTTTCTGTCTCTCCGACGGCCTCGATTCGTCGGTAAGTGTATCTTTCTCTCTTCAAATTTGTGTTTCCCTGCGTCATATTATATATAGCCTGACTCTTTGGGGGGGAACGATTGAGAAAGCTTTTTCCTTTTTATATATTTGTCTCTGTACTTATTATTTATGCAAAGAACATAACTTTATCATTGGAATTGGATATTAACTATGGAAGTTGCAGAGACATTACAATGACTGTCGTGTTTTTTTTGGTAACCTAATCGTCATTGTCTAATCTTTCGGCTTTATATTTTGGATTTTGGTTTTAATTCATAGGGTTTTCTGGGGAAGCCTAAAAGATGAAGTCTACTAGTGATAGTAAGGACGGTAGACTCTCAGCAGCCTCTAGAGCTGCAGTTAACAAAATTCTTGACAGAAGAACTTCTCGAGGCAAGAAGAAGCAAGATGACAACTTTGATTCCTCAAAGGTTTTTGTCTCTTCTCTTTATGCCTAGAACATTTTATTCTTATGGTGATTTTACTACTGGTACTTAAAGGAGGAGCAGCCAATTTTATTATAGATTGTTTTTTCTTTTGCCAAAAGATTATTTTCTCTATAGTTCCTCTGTTGTCTGGGAGTGTTAAAGATTATTTTAATTTTCTATCTTTGCAGCGGGATAAAAGTGTAAATGACAAGGGGAAGCAAGCCGTTAAGGCAACTTTAACTGATAACGTTCTAGATGACAGGGAATGTGTTACAATTGTACTCTCGGATGATGATGATATGAATGATTCAGACTGGGAAGACTGTCCAATTCCTAGTCTTGATAACACGGTTGATGCTAATGTTGATGACACGGTTGATACTTATATTGATGACACTAGAGAGTTAACCATAGAATTTGATGATGATGTTCCTGAAGCTAAGAAGCAGAAGAGTGCATACCGTGCAACAGCAAAAGACAAGGTATACTGTGCTTAAAGGAAATCTCAGGAGTTGCTATATGATTACTTCTGTTTCGTCTCCAAATATGAGTGGTAGCTAAAGAGATTCGGATTTTGTCTTTTAAGGAACGGGCGGAACTTGTACATAAGGTTCACTTGCTCTGTTTGCTCGCAAGAGGGAGGATAGTTGACAATGCTTGTAATGATCCCTTGATTCAGGTAAACAAATTGTATCCATCAATTACAACTGTGTTACCTGTTGCTGAAAAGATCTGTCTTTTCTTATTGCTTGCTTAGGTTGCATCCTGCGTTAAAATTTTACCTAATCTTTAAGTTTTATTCGCAGGCTGCCTTGCTTTCACTTCTGCCATCATACTTATCAAAAGTAGCGAATATCGAGAAAGTTACTGTCAGGGATGTAGCCCCTCTTCTTCGTTGGGTATGGGTTTACTGGCCTGTAGCTTTTATTTTGTTCTGTTGGAATGTTAAAACAACTTTTCCCTGGCTTATATTGTAGGTTCGTGAAAACTTTTCCGTTAGGTGTACTCCCAGTTCTGAGAAAACTTTTCGTACTTCCCTAGCATTTGCTCTTGAATCTCGTAAAGGCACAGCTGAAGAGGTAAGCTTGTGATCAGATTTGTGACATTGAACCTTTTTATTATTTGGTTAACTTCAATTTGCTAATCTCAGTTTGCAAACAAGTTAGCTTCCTTTTTCCAAAGTATCTTTGAATATCTGCTTGTGAAGATTACTCTGTTTGGCTATTCCAAAGTTAATCCTTCTTTTAGGAAAGTAGTGGTCCAATATTGATCAAAGTCAATTCTATAGGAAACTTATGGAATCCTTTTTGCAGCTTGCAGCACTGTCTGTTGCTTTGTTTAGAGCATTAAAGCTCACAACTCGGTACGTAATACTTTTTACTATTGCCACAATATAGTATTTATATTTGGTTTCCAGGCTTGGTTTGAATCTGTTTATTGCTCTGTGTATCAATGACACCTTGTCATGACTATATGAGAGCTCCACTCTTGCACGTTTAATGTTTTTCCTCAGTCACATTTGGCTAAGTTTTCAGCTTCATAACTTTCATTGCCATTTGATGTTGTGCTTTTCAAGATTAATCTTTGTCAGATAGCTATTTACAGTACCATAGTTTCTGAAGTGTTGCTTATTTATAATACTTATGCCTTAGTATGCCAAGTATATTTCGAGTTTTTTGTACTAATTTTAGTTTCGCAGGTTTGTGTCTATTCTTGATGTTGCATCCTTAAAACCAGGGGCCGATAAGGACGAATCATCAGGTCAAAACCGAGGTAAAATGAAGCATGGGGTATTCAGGACCTCAACGCTTATGGTACCAAAACAGCAGGCCATCTCGTCATACCCAAATAAATCTTCTTCCCATGTTGAGGATAAAAGTGTCTGTGAAACGTCTGAGCCTCAGCATAGGAACTCCCTGCGATATGATCAGTTGCAACACAATACAGTCAATTCATCTTGCGAAGCAGGAACGTCTAGTAAATCTGGTGGAACAAAGAGGAAAGGAGATGTAGAATACGAGATGCAAATAGCCATGGCTTTGAGTGCAACTGCAGACAACCAACAACGCTCTAAAGTGAACGAGAAAACGAAAATTCGTAAAATAACAAAAATAATTGATGGCCCGTCAGTTTCTGACCAAGTAATATCCACGGCTATCGGTTCTAAGAAAGTAGATTCTCCCCTTTGTTGGGCTGAGGTGTATTGCAATGGGGAAAACATGGATGGGAGATGGGTCCATGTGGATGCTGTTAATGGAATGATAGATGCAGCGCAAAACGTTGAAGCTACAACTACCGCTTGCAAAACCTCTCTTAGATATGTTGTCGCTTTTTCTGGTGGTGGAGCCAAAGATGTCACTCGCAGGTTTCTATTACCTGTATTACAGTTGCTTTATTGGAGGTGGAGCCAAAGATCTTCTTTACATCTAGTTTCCTTTGACATTTTTCTTATTCAGGTACTGTACAAAATGGCACACTATTTCATCCAAAAGGGTGTGTTCAGTGTGGTGGGATATGGTATTAGCACCGTTAATACATCTAGAGTCAGCCGCAACTCACAATGAAGACATTGCTAACAGAGTTTCATTGAGTAGCTCTTCCTATGGTATAAGGAGTGCTCTTGAAGATATGGAGTTGGCTACGCGGTCGTTGACTGAGCCGCTTCCTACTAACCAGCAGGTAAATTTGGTGTAACCTGGCAAACATATTTAAAACTCATGCTTCACTTAAACGGTTGAACTATCAACGATCCCTTTATTTAATCTTGCAGGCCTATAAAAGCCACGAACTCTATGCTATTGAGAAATGGCTTCACAAGAACCAGATACTTCACCCAAAAGGTCCAGTTCTGGGATTTTGCAATGGTCATCCAGTATATCCTCGAACCTGTGTGCGGACTCTTAAAACAAAAGAAAGATGGCTTCATGATGGGCTACAACTTAAGGCGAATGAAGTTCCCTCAAAGGTTTCCGTCTTTTGTTCTCCCCCTGATGATTATCTTAGTCATTTCCGGTTTGATGATCAACTCTTGAAGTCTATTATTACCTTAGATTCTGAAGCGTAACTCGAAGTTCAAGAAAGTAAAAATTTCTGGAGATGGCGACTGTGACATCAGAGGTGGTTCTTATTGCATGGAACTATATGGGAAGTGGCAAATGGAACCATTGTGTCTCCCTCACGCTGTTAATGGAATTGTGCCCAAGGTAAAACAAATAGTGTTGTGTTTGTTATATGGCTTCCATGGAATCCATAGAAATCTCCCAAAAAGTTATCCCTCGACAGTTGCAACTCCATTAATACTTTAAAACCAAACATAACACACAATAGTGTATAAAGTGTGAAGTCCTTTTTTTCAGAACGAACGCGGTCAAGTTGATGTCTGGTCTGAGAAATGCCTTCCACCTGGAACAGTCCACCTAAAGCTTCCTCGAATATTTTCGGTTGCTAAGAGATTTGGTATAGATTATGCACCTGCCATGGTTGGTTTCGAGTACAGAAGTGGAGGTGCTACTCCTATTTTTCAAGGTATTGTGGTCTGTACCGAGTTCAAAGACACAATCCTCGAGGTACAGTCTCCATAACTTATGATCTGAAACACAAGAGACTTCCACCATGTTCTTGAATATAGATCCTTTGGTTTTTATCTCACTTTGTTGGTTTTGGTTAGGCATATGCAGAAGAACAAGAAAAGAGAGAAGAGGAGGAGAGAAGAAGAAATGAAGCACAAGCAGCTTCAAGATGGTATCAGCTTCTTTCGTCGATCTTAACCCGTGAAAGATTGAAAAACCGTTACGCAAATAACTCCACCAGTGTCGAAACGAAGAGTTTGGAAGTGAATTCAGTGCCTATCATTAAGGCCAAGAATGTGAAATCACCTGAAAAGCAGAGAGTGACTAAGACTGGAGGAGGAGGAAGGTCACGAGTAAGAAAGACTCGTAATGAAGACGAAAGCCATGAGCATGTGTTTCTTGAGGACCAAGAAACCTTTGATGAGGAAACCTCTGTGAAAACAAAACGCTGCAAATGTGGCTTTTCTGTCGAAGTTGAACAAATGTAGATGTTACGTTGTTGCTGTTTAGATTTTGATGATTTCTGATCAATTTAGTTTTTTTTTTAACCAATATCCGAGAAATGAACCCTGAGCGCCGAGCGGACATATATCTCAAACCTAAACCTTCTGTCTGGAAATAATAGCTTCCAAAATATAGATCATAGTAACATTAGCAATATTTTTTGATGTAATGTATTAGCCACATTCCCATATGCAGATTTAGAAAGGTCATCATGGTGGCCCCCTTTGAACACCACAACTTGAGATGTACGTAAAATAATTAAATCATTAGTAACAATGTGACTTAATCATAGCGTATAAATAACTTATTATGTATTTAGATCCCTAATTTTTTGTTATAATAATTAAAAATCAAATTAGAATCTCAAACACTAAACAAAACAAACTAAATATAACAAACAAATGGTCATGAAGTATATTGCGGATTAAAAAACTAATATAAATATTTAGCCGTACAAACAGTCGGAAAATTTAATTATTTCTCTATTTACAAAACATCTAATATTTAACAAACAAATACAACATAAAATATAAATAATAATAAAATTGTATACACGCGGTGTACCACGGGTTAAAATCTAGTCTATAGGTAAGATTAATAGCATTTTTAACTTCCTAATTTTATATACAAATTAAGTTTCAAGAGTTGATATAAAACTTGTTGAGATTGCGTGAATATATATAGCGGCGATCACGACATGGTAGCACCTTTCATCCCAACACAAGCATGGATAAGGTCTATAAATTACTCCATCATTGATGATTGGAGGCCATGGATGATAAACAATCAAGTTGCTGGTTACACTCAGACTTATGCCAATAAGATGACATTTGCAACTGTCAAAGCAAGTCTCCATTGCCTTTATACAAATCTTTTTTTCTTTTTTTTTTTTGAACTTTGCATATGAAAAGGGTTTAAGATTTGATTTTAAATTTTTAGGGAGGTGGACATACAGCAGAATACAAACCAGAGGAAAGCATTATCTTGTTCCAGAGGTGGTTAACTGGCCAACGTCTATAAAATCCCTCTTAATTAATGCTACATTCATTGATAATTTTATCATAATCTTGCGTTTGTTATTTGTAAAATTGTTGTTAAATCATTTTTTAATGGCATCATGCACGGATTAAGGATGTCTAATCCGGTTAAGAGTTTAAAAATTGGATTAGCCATAAATGATCGAGTTTAGAAATTTCTAAAATCAAGTAAGTGAAACTGAATCTAAAAATGGATATATCTAAAAAGAAAACCAAACAAAAGAATAAAAAAAGAGGGAGTCAAGAAATTGAAATTAGAACTGAGATAACCGAATTCGGTTTGGTCTAATAAACCGGAATCTCCCATTTAAAAAATTCAGGTGAATTAGAAACCGGTTAAGAGTTGTGAGGTTTTACCACTTCTTCTTCTTCTTTCTTCTCTCAGAGAGATTGGGAACGAAACTGGGACTCAAGCTTTGAAGCATGAGGAGATCGATTTCTTCGAAAGCCAAGTCCTTTCTTCATCGGAATCTTCTCGATAAAGGTAATCCCAGAACCTCTCCGTCGTCTTCTCCGTTTAGCATTTGCGGTTTCTGTTTCTCCAAACGAGCTCATTATTCCGGTGGCAGTGATTACCGAGAAATGTTGAGAAACGGGATTCAGTTTATGAAACTAGACGAATCGCTTGATCTCTTCTTTCACATGGTTCAGTGTCGTCCTCTTCCTTCAATTGCTGATTTCAGTAGGTTATTAAGTGCCATCTCCAAGATGAAGAAGTACGATGTTGTGATCTATCTTTGGGAACAGATGCAAATGTTAGGGATCCCTCATAATCTCTATACTTGCAATATCTTGTTGAATTGTTTCTGTAGATGCTCTCAGTTCTCTCTTGCGTTGTCGTTTCTTGGGAAGATGATGAAACTTGGTCATGAGCCTAGCATTGTCACTTTTGGTTCTTTGCTTTGTGGATTCTGTCGTGGTGGTAGGGTTTATGATGCTTTGTATATGTTTGAGAGAATGGTGGAAATGGGATATAAGCCTAATGTTGTGATCTACAATACAGTTATTGATGGTTTATGCAAAAGCAAACAGGTGGATAATGCGTTGGATCTGTTGAACCGAATGGAGAAAGATGGGGTTAGACCTGATGCTGTTACCTACAACTCTCTTGTATCTGGACTTTGTAATTCAGGTAGATGGAGTGATGCTACTCGAATGGTTAGCTATATGACCAAGAGAGAGATCTACCCTGATGTATTTACTTTCAATGCATTGATTGATGCGTGTGTGAAAGAAGGAAATATTCTAGAGGCTGAAGAATTGTACGAGGAGATGATACGGAGATCTCTGGTTCCTGATATTGTTACTTACAGTTTACTGATTTACGGGCTTTGTATGTACAGTCGCCTAGATGATGCAGAGCAAATGTTTTGTTTCATGGTTACCAAAGGTTGTTTCCCGGATGTTGTAACTTATAGTATTCTCATTAATGGATATTGCAAGTCTAAGAAAGTAGAGCATGGGATGAGACTCTTCTGCGAGATGTCTCAGAGAGGAGTGGTTAAGAATACAGTTACTTATACAATTCTTATCCAGGGTTATTGTCGAGCTGGAAAACTTAATGTTGCTGAAGAAATCTTCAGACGGATGGTTTTTTCTGGTGTGACTCCTAATATTGTTACTTACAATGTTTTGTTACATGGTCTATGTGATATTGGGAAGATAGAGAAAGCATTGGTGATATTGGCGGATATGCAAAAGAGTGGAATGGATGCTGATATCGTTACATATAATATCATCATTGGCGGGATGTGTAAGGCTGGTGAGGTGGCAGATGCTTGGGATTTATATTGTAGCCTCAATCACAAAGGACTTATGCCAGATATTTGGACATACACCACGTTGATGTTAGGATTGTACAAGAAAGGTCTACGGCGTGAAGCAGATGGGCTGTTTAGAAAAATGATAGAAGATGGGATTTTGCCAAATGAATGTTTTGAGTAGTGAAGCTAGTTAGGATTAAGTGCATCAGCTTAAGTATCTCAAGGGGAGCTTGCAAGATATTAATATCCGGGTCAGGTTCCTTCCTTCCTTGAGATGTTTGGCTCTGGAAAGATCAACTCAGATATTTCGAAGACAATTTTGGGACACTATGGAATGAGCTGATTTCAGATGTTCATATGTATTAGGAGAAACCATAGACACTGTGAATTTAGAGCGTAAGCTGCATAGTGGATTTATTGACAGACATTACAGTATTGAAGCTCGCACATATGTGTATTCGATTTCTCTCCGAGAGGATGTTTACCCTTGAAATGAAAAAGTCAGGTCTTTCAAAACCAAGTTAACCAAGTTGGGATTCTATGAGGAACGCCAGATCTTGATTTGAAGCCATGTTCTCAAGTCACTGACTTATCTCAGTCTAAAGTTGTACATTCTTTCATATGGCCTGTATCCTAATGTTTTTGATGTATTCTTTAACAAAGTTTCTGTAACAAATTTTTTGTATGTATACCTCTTACAAAGTTATGTACCATCTCTTAGGTTTCTTTATATCACTTTCAGTGAAGCTTGCGGAGTGTGTTGTAAACTTGTTAGAGAACATTATTACTTGTCAGCAGAAAGAAAAACGAAAATCTTGACGTATGTTATGTAACACTAGTTACTCCATGTAACACGTAATATTTCTTACTCTGGGTTGTAATGAACTTTGTCACTTCCAATATAAAAAATCTCAGAACTTGTGAAATTATTAGATTCCTTCCGTTGACACTGCATTTAACTTACAGTAGTGCAAGAGAATCTACCCTTTTGAGCTGTGCACGATAATGATTACATTGAATCTTCAACGAAACTATATACAGCTACAAAGCAGATAAATACATCTTCAAGACAGAAGCTTCGTTTCATAGATTGTATTATTCACTGTATGTCTCCAGTCTGGAAAAAACCATAAATGATGAGAGTAGTAGAGTGGTAAAAGATCTGAACCATCACCAATGTGTGAATGTATGAATAGAAGCCAGAGACAATACAAGCTTCTCTAATTCTACATAGATAAAGAAACAATACAACAGATCTAACTAAAGCATTTCAATATATCCTCAATGCGCGATAAAAAGCGCAATGGCTCCAGTTTTGTACAGTTTTACAGCTCTCTTCTAACTTCTGCTTCAGTTTATACAGTATCCTGTGAAGTAGCCATACAGTTAACTGGGTATTGAAGGAGTTCCATAGTTAATTCACAATGCCAAGAAGCGATAAAAGAGAAAGAAACCAAACCTTGCTCGTCTGTTGTTTGGTGGTGCCAGCCAATTGATGTGTCCTGCATGCAAAGTTTTACCGATAAACATACAGAATCATGATATGATATATAAGAATTTGACATTGTGGAGGAAAAGAACAGTGAATATTCTGAAGAGGTTGTTACCATGGTGATGAGGATTGGCTGATACCGAGCCCATTGCAAGTGAGTATCATTCCCTTAAATCTGGCGAGATATTCCTATTCAAGAATGAGTTGGGATCATCTCAAATTGTCAGTCAAAACCTAGATATCATGTTCTTTACAAATGTAAAACAACTGTTTGCAAATACCAAGAAGATAATGTTACATACCCGTAAAGTATACTTGTGGATCTCATAAATACCGGTGAAATCATACTCAAAACGTTTAGCAGGGTCCATCAGCACTGCCAAAAAGAAAGAAGAAGCTAAATCACATTACGAAATCAATTAATACAAGACACTGAGAAAGAGAGAGAGAGCATTGTGCTCTATCAAATTCTCAAGTGGCGATAGAAAACATTTCATACTAAAAGTCAGTCAATAAAGGATCAAGAGATGAAGATAATGCAAATGATAGTTATGTAGAGTTGTAGACCACTGTCAAACAAAAAGGCTGTGACATGTTAAAGAGAAACAAGTACACAGAAGTGAAGAGATCTCAGGGGACGTAAAGTTATCAGATGTCTGAGACTAGATATAGTTGTATCAATACTAAAACAGAGTTAATGAACAATAAAGGTTAAGGAGGTAAATGGATAAAGCTAAAGGCTTAAGCAGTTTGTTCTCTCACTGCTATACTTTGTTTCATCTCGTCTTCCTAAAACGTCTATCTGCTTTCTAAATGTTTCCTTTTTTCTAAATTTACCACTCTACTTCTTCTCTCTCTGTAATGTATTTTCTTTCTTTCTAGACCAATGAAGATAGGGAAATACCAATGAAGCTTGCCACTATCCTAGGGTACTTATGTTCCGATGCATTGAAACCGTCTAAGCAAAAGAAAGACGTACCATTATAAGCTTCATTAATCTCTTGAAATTTCTCTGTAGCTGCACTATCGCCTTTGTGCTTATCAGGATGCCACTTCTGTAGAATGGATACACAAAAATCAAAAACATCCTCAGCAAAATTCATTCTTCTAAAGACAGATATCTAAACAACGGATATTGGAAAAGGGTTAAATGAGTTGACAAACCAAAGCAAGCTTCCGATAATTCAGTCTGATCAAGTCTTCAGTTGCGTCGTAATCAACTTCTAGAATCTTATAGTAATCCTACAAAACAAACAAACAAACGAAATGGGCATTCGTGAAAATGATAAGAGAACATACAAACATAATCATTATCCAGAAATTTCAAGAACAGAACTCAAACGTTCAGATTCCACTCAAACCAAAACCAGACATTATCTAATAATTTGGTTCCATGGAGAACTCATGCATTTTCACCTAAGAATAAAAAAAAAAAAAAAAATCAAACTTTGGATTGGAAACCTTAGGGGGAGACTTTTCATGGTCTTCCATCTGACAGAGACACGAACAGAGGAAGAATCTCCTCGCACATCATCAGACAGAGACAAAACAGAAACCCCAGAACCCTAACGTAAAAGGGGGATTAGGTTTTTCTTTTCCGTTCAACAAAATCGAAACTTTTTGAGGAAAATGGAAAAAGTTTCAATCGAATCTTGTGGATTGCTTTCTCAGTAATATCGGCGGAAGAAGAAGAAAGGCTTTGGCTTTATGCGTTTTTCGGTTCCTTTTGGATATTTTGGTGATTGATTTGTGACGAGGCCACCACCGGCCAATGTTTATCTCTCTCTCTCTCTCTTTGTCCTTTTTTCTTTTTTTGGTATTTTTTTACGGATTATTTCAAACCTTATCTAGTTTGTATAAATATTAAGATCTTCTATTTTTCAAATAAAGTTGCAAATGTCTTATGTAAATTTTAGGCACTGTTATTCCTTGGTTTAGAATCCGATTAACTCATATGCTAAGTTGAATTGAATTAGACCAAATTAGGAATTTAACTTCACTAAACAAAAGACGTATATATTTCACTTTGCAAGAGTTCTACTGATGAAGACTGAGAGAGCACAAAAAGCAACAAAGAAGCACCAAATCAAATCCTTAAGGAATGGTTTTCAACTCTGGTTACAGATGAAACTTGTTTGTTTTTTCTGTTTCTTCAAGTTGTAGCTTCAACTTCGGGGTCAGTTTCGACCGGTACATTGGGGGAAGAAGTGTTCTTTTCTCGACCTCTTAAACGCGAAGAAACATTGTCAATCGCCGAATTAAGCTGTCCTATTTTCTCATTCAATGTCTCTCTTGTTTTCTCTAAACCTTCATCGTAATACGTTGGCTGTTGCGGCTTCTTGAAACCATACTCATCTTCTTCATTCAGTACCGATCTCCGGATCTAAATCACCAAAACGAAAGAAGAAAAAAAGACATAGACATCTTTTAGCTAAGACTACATGAGCATATAATATAAAAGATCATCTCAAGTTACAAGATCCAATGAAACAGTCATGAGATAACAAAGATACTATCTTTTTTTTTTTTGCCACTGGAATAAGCAAGAACAGAACCTCAATCAACTCAACAGAGTTAACATAATCATTAAAATGAAGTTATTGTGTATTTCCCATACATAGGTTTTGCAAAGAGAGATAACATTTACCTGTGGAGCAAAGATATAAGCAACAGCGCCAAACACAGCACCTCCTAGAAGAAAACCAGCTATGAAATCACCACTGCTTCCACTCCTACTCCCATCTCTGAAGATCATTTAGAAGAATTAAGTCAAATTCAACAGAAGAGAAAACGCTATAGTAGTAACAGACAGACATTACATAAACATACTTACCGGTACTCAGCAGAAACAGAAAACTTGAGAGTCCGGTTTGATTTATTCAGGATTGACAATGCAGAAGGTTTACAGATAGAATTGAGCTTTGTGGTAGAAGACAATCCATTAGCCTTCACATGATGAGATTGAGACCCACCTGTGCCACCAGATATTCAAGAACCTGAATCAAGAATCTCTCAAAATTTCTTACAAATAAAAAAATTGCAAAATCACAGCTCCAAAAGCTACAGTTCGTATAGCTCTAGCTGCTGCACTATATATTTTATTTATTATTGGCAAACAAGGAAATTGATTCAGTATCTAAAATTTTTAAGTAATCTAAAGTGCAAAAATCAGGCTAATCTAGGACGATCAGCTCAAGAACTCCCTCCGTAAAAGCTATAGAACTACTACCGGAAAGTACAAATCGGAAACCTCAAAGATACAAATTATAGTTAAAGAACGATGATGATTAGCAAATAATTTTATACATTTCAGATGGAAACAACAAGACGGAGCTTAGTTATTAATACGGAAATTAAGGAGAGATATGCGAACCGAGAAGGAATCAATTTTACCAGAGAGAGAAAGAGGAGCAACAACACACGACGCCATTGGAATTGAAGACGAAAGAAAGAGATCTGATCCCAAGAAAAAGAAGAAACACACACAGTGGGGAAGACGAAGAAGAAGACAATGTTTTTTTTGGATATCTTCGAATTGGGGAAATATCTGTGAAATTACCAAACTACCCTCTTATTGCTTCTTCCGACTTACCAAATTGAGAGACGGTGAGTAAAGTTTTCTAAACGATACAAGATAATTAAATTACTTGATTACAGCTAAACCAAAAACAGAATCAAACAAATCATCGTTTTCAATTATATTAATCCATGAACTGATGAACATATCTAACACTACAGTATATAGAAAACATAGAGGGAAAAGATGATTCAGAATCAGAACACTCTTTTTGTTATTCTTCTATAAAATATATATATATATAAACCACTTATAGATAATAATTATTCTTTTAGAAACATTCGGTATCCTTTTTTTTTATCCCATCACCATTTTTATATACAAACCCTGTGATTTTATCTCGTTGGAGTCTTCACCAACCAACCCAAAAAAAAACAAAAAAAAAACAACTAAAGGACACTCAAAAATAAAACTTAACGATAACTTAACTTTTTTGTTTATCTGGGAAGGTCTCTGAACAGAAACAACGGAGCATTCACATTCTTCCTCTCCTCGTTTCCCGGAAATGAGAGTGATAAAGACAGAGATGCTGCGTCCGCCTCGTCTTCATCATCTTCTTCCTCTGCTTTCTGTTTTTCGTTCTTCATACTATTGCTGCTACTTTGTTCATCACTTCCCCCTAAGAAAGGCAATAGTCCCATAGTGTCTTCGTTTCCTTCCTCAGCTCCTAACGCCAGCTCCAGATTCGGGACTGTACCGCTTATTAACCCTCTCTTGTTCTCTTCATTGCCAAGTGGGATGAGATTATCCACCATTTCGCTGTCGTCGTCTCTTTCGACATTCAAGTCCAAAGGGAACACGATTGTTGGACTCTTCTTCATGATCCCGGAGTCGTGACCAGATGTATCCCGGGAGAAGCTGCTGCTTCCGTTTTCTGTCTTTAGCTTCTTATTCGGAGACCCTTCGCATAAGCCATCATTATTGAGCTCCACTTTCTTGTTTATGGCAGATGAATCCTCGTTTGCGGGTCTTGTCAGTTCCCAAAGTGAACGCTTCCTGTGACTAGCCTGATTACAGTTGAGATCTTTTTCTAGAGGATTGTCTTCGCCATGGGACTCGATCCCTGATCCCATGACAGTCGAAGTGACATCCTTTCTACCACCTAATCCTTGTTCCTCAGTTTCCTGAACTTTCCTCACTAGACTATCTCCAGAACTAATTCCAGTAGCTTGATGAGGGATATTATTTTCACCTGCTTGTTCCACTTTAGGAGCAATTTCTTCCTGTATCAAGGAACGCAAATGTGAGACGAAAAGGGACTCCCTATATTTAAGAGATGCAAATATCCTACAACAAGTTCAGAGACAAAGGATTTATACAGGGGCTAAAAACAACCCACCTTTGTGCTCGGTGATCGCTCAGTAGAGGATACTATGTTGCTTGGATTCTCATGACTAATTGCCTCTGTCCCATTCCGAGTTTCAATTCTGTTGAATGAGCTCTCACGTGGAGAAGACACTTTCTCCAAATGCTTGGAAGGAGAACTCGTTTGACACAGCTCATTGGGGTCTCTGTCACGCGGCATAACATTTGAAGTAGGCAAAGATGTGCTCTTTTGTGGGTTAGTGCAAGTCTCTCCTCTTCCTCGGAATACACCCCAAAGGAAATATAACATGTTCCAGCCTGCAAGGGCAATATGTCAACATGTAAGCAGTAAATTTCATACAGACTAAACTGGCATTACGTTCTTAATATACTTTTATATCATTGATGCTACTTTCTAAAAACTTATCAAGTTATCAGCAAGATGATCATTGTGCACAAAGTGTAAGTTTCGGCATTACAATCTAGCACATACACAACATGCATGTAAGAGTTTTGGTAAGCATTCTTACGCTGGCAATTTAGAGGAAGCTGGTTGGACGCAAAAATCAGAAGCTCAACATTGTCGAGGTTCCCTTTCAAAGCTAAATCGTTCTTGATCATGTTATCTACTAGAGGCTTGTAGTTTCTCTCATAACTGTATCACAAGCAATGCAACGAAAACTCTCATCAGTAAATATATTTAAATGTTAATCTTTTAGACCACCAACACGACAGTAAAAGCAAGTAAATAATCATGTACAAAACCTACCTCTCAATGTCCTTTGCAAAGAAGAATAGAGCTATATGGTCTTCCTTAGTACCTAATTTTTGAAATTGTCCTGGCCATGTACTTAGTCGAGGTACTTCATTCAAGCTGAATTTTTCTGGAAATTTATTCACCACTTCAGCAACCCTGGGTGATGCCAAGGTTGACAGATGTGCTTGCATTCCGCTACACATAGCTAACTGGTTTCTGATTTTCCGCACCTCTAAGTCTCCCCTGGAAACATTATACAAAAACTTCAAGTCAATATTCGTAACATGGACATATATGAAAAGTGTGCCTCAATGAAAAAATAATAGACACCAAAAAAAGAGAACTTCTTCACAACGAGGAAGGAAAACCTACTGCCATATAGACTCATGGTCAGGAATGGCTGAGCTTCTCAATATAACAGGCGAGGGAACTAAAGGAAAATCTCTCATAACTGGCTTTATGGAGGGAAAATTGACTTCAAGTTCCATAGATCGTGGAGGTATTGTATCAGCACCAGAGAGTACAAGCTGCTTCTCATTTGTTACAATTGTCTGTTTGTACGGATCGGAAGCAGGCCATAAAGTCGGATGCCCTCCTTGCCATCCTTCGTGTGACACATAATTCTTATGCAACTTTGGAGGCAACTGATTTCGTAGAGTCTTATCAGAACTAGAATCCACATTAGATACCAATGACGCATCAGATTGCTCCAATCCTCTGTTCTTGGTAAAGCTGGGCTTTTTACGCAGGGCAGCATCTACTGCTGCTCGTAACCTATTACCCTTATTTATATCCTCCTTAACGTTTTTGGTGGTAGAGAGATCACTATCAGGCACGCCTGAGGTGTCGCTGGATTCTGCAGTCTGACATACCTTTTGATGTGATGGTAAGCCTTTTGCACCAGATAATAGGCTAGACCTTTGGCGTTTACCAACGGCTTCTTTGCTTTTCTTCCCAACCTCTCTAGATTCCCTGGACCGCGGCAATCCATCATGTATAGCTACAGTACCGTGGCTTGGTGTGCCCTCACCCGTACAAGAAGGGGATGGCAGTTCGTCCCTACAGTCGGCTTGACTTGAACTTTGTTCGCTGCCACTGCACTTTTCATTTTTGGAAACATCTCCTCCTGCATAGGGAAGAAATAAATAACTAGAGCTCAATCAAGATATCTTTAAAAGGGGAATCTTATACTAAAACGATCAAAACATAAACAACCAAAGTACAATCAAAAAATAAAGTAAAGTACCAATTTATTGACAAAAAGATAAGTATCATACCCGAAGCAACTGGATTTTCTAGACGGTTTCGGTTAAGATTGCTGACTTGCTTCGTCAAGCTACCTCGTTTACCATCAGACTGCAAACCCTTCAAATCACGATTATTGTTTGCATGTGAAACAGACGAATTGCCGCGTGATTTCAACTTCTGGTCGATGGAGGATGCTGACACTTTAGCTTCTGTATTACGATCTTTCACTTGCTTTGAGCTTTTTCCTTCTTGCAAATGATGGACTTTCGATCCAAGCATTTTTGCATGTGAGTCGTTACCACTAGAACTCCCTACATCTGTAGTTCTACTTGACATTGATTTTCCAACATTTCTATTACCCCCCTCCTTTAACTCGAGTGCAGTATATTCTTTGCCAGTCTTCTGTCTTGGGTGAATAGCATCATCCATAAGTTGCACTTTCGGTTTCGAGCTCGAACAATTGAAGGAACTGGATTTCAAATATGCACCTGAAGAAACAAAAAACTAGGTAATGCTATACAACCTGCAAAATCAACAGAAATAAAACAAAAGAGAAAAGGAATAGTTGCGTTTATGCAGCCTACCTTTTGGAGGTTGGAGCTGTGAACCAGTAGATCGTGCACTCTCTGTGTCATCACTGAATGATGTTTGATGATTTAGCTTTCCCCTTAACCTGTCTAAGCCCTTGAATGATGTTTCCCGAGATAAAGCACCTATTCTGGGGAGTATAGATTTCTTGGGTGACCCAGTTGGAGCCTCAACCGCCTGTCTTTTCGCATCTGGAGCTGCCTCAATTTTATCTGCGTGCCTTTTACCAGAACTATGTGCATTGAGGGTTACCTCAGTTTCTCTCTTTCTCTTAGATTCTGCATATTCAACTTCCAGTTCGTTAGACAAAATGGAAACAGCAAACGTCGATCCAAAATTCATGCTAATTCATTCCGCTGATTTTCATTTCACATATAGCATGTCCGGTTAAATATTCAGCTTTACCTTGCTTCTGCTTTTCAGCTTCCTCAGCACATTCTTCACATAGCCAATCATCCCCAGGAACTTCATTGAGCCTTTCCCGCATGCAATAGCTACGTAAAAAGAAACACACAACTATATTACTATCACAGAAAATGGCCCTACCTTGAGTTATGATTGATGGAAGACATGACAGTCAGAATCAATGGTTAATATCTATCCAAAAAAATAATATTCCTAACATGTGGACAAATGCCAAATGGAATTTGGCTATTAGTATGCTTTCTCTCCCATGTATAGAAGAGTAGGCTTACGTGTGCTCTGCACCATCACTGCATCCGCTACAGATAGCGAGTAAATCTTCACGACCAGCATCTCCACAGATATCACAAACCTTTACCTATTCAGCAAAAAAAAAAAGGAAAAACCTTTCACATGAAAATCATTCCACCGAGCAAATATTGCAACAAAAGACAAAGTAGATATGTTCGCTAATTTCTCTGAATATGAGACAAAACAGCCTTACTTACATCATGTTCCAGCAGTTCAGAATCATCACCCTCGCTCTCAGACACAGCTGATGAGATTGGCTCATCTGATATATTTAACGAAGAGCTTTTACTTGATTTACCATCCTTCCTATTCTCGCCTGAACGTGAAGATCCTTCAACTGAAGATTCCTCTCTCTCTTTGTCACCCCCTGGTCCTGAATTTTCCTTGAAATTTCCTCTCTCAGAACTGACTCTGTCCTCATGGTTTGATGACGGATTATGCAAAGATTGTAATCTCACTTCATCTTTCCTAGATCCACCCAGAATAGGATCAGAAACCAGAGCTGAATTCAAATTTTTGGCTCGATCATCAGACAATATCCCATCTTCCTGGCCCTCTACACAATTAGAGCTCTGATCTAACACATTAGCTGATGCAGAGACTTTCTGATTCATCCTGCTCCCAGAAAGAGATGTCTTAGAAATCATTGCAACAGCTCCGGAATCATCTGATATCCCAGAACATCTTATGGTTTCCTTACTCTCAGCATTCTCAGAGAGAGCATCATGACTGGAATTAACAAGATTGCTTGCTTCACTAGCAGTGTTATTTAAACTGTTGTGAGTATTAGTCATGGAAGCAGGCAAAAGATCGTCCTCGTTGACAGAACACTGGCTGCCCCCTACTCCATGACAGTTTTCATCTGATGACTCGTCCAACTTTGATACTGTGGAACCTACATTACGGTGCATGCATGATGAACATGGAGCAGAACAAACATTACAAGTTCCAGACTCCACTTTTGAGAAACCTCTCTGACCCACTGGACGCTTACCAACTCTTCTATCAGCCTGCACGAGATATAATTACATAGAAAATGTTAAAAGTGATTGACAGAAACAATTAAGAAAAAGAAAACAATCATCAAAGGAGTAAATTGGAGAGTCTATAGTTATGGCGATAACAATATATGAAGCTGTTATATTACTTAGAACCACCAACTTCACAGCTTCATCAAAAGCTATCATGATCACATCAATCAAGAGTAAAACGATCAAGCTTTCATCATGATCTAATGCTTAATATACAACTTCATCATCACTTCTTCTCATCCAGGAAACGGTACAGCAACAAGATAAGGGAAAAAAAAAAAAAGAGGGTTTAGCTGATCTCACCATCTACAATAAAATTAGTTCTCCCCGAGTCGCAAACCGATTTCTATCAAGCTCTTCGCAACTGTTACAAAGAGACAAAGAACATATTAAAAACTGCAGAACATTTTCCAACAAAATGGAGATCACATACACATAAAAGAGCAGCTAAACATTAACAAAATTTACACTTTTTTAAACCAAACCCAGAAGACAACACAACCAATCACCACAAAATTATCTCAACAGGAGAACGAACCCAAAAAACACGGACTCTTCCAGATAATCTAACGTAGTAATTTTTATACAAAAAAAAAAAAAAAAAATCCCTAAAATTGGGAAATAACATTACATGATTCAGGTATCCAAATCATCTCCCTTTGAATTGGCTTTTCCCCATCATCTCCATCACCCTATCGAGAAAACAAAATTAAAACGAAACCCTAATTTCCCTCTCCAACTCCTACAAACCCTAAATCCTCTCTATCAATCCAGATTTGATGATGCCAATTTGATAAAAATCTATCTCTCCCCCACACACCCTTACACTGGTCTAAAGATTTTTCAGTGATGGCTCTCCCCTAAGTTTCTTCTGGGTTAAATTGCCTTTTCCTCGTGATATACACAAACAACACGAGCCAGAGATGAAAGCTGTAGATATATACCTCTCTCAGGATCTATACACGCCCACATCGATACTTACATACATACATACCTATATCTATATCTATATATATATATATTCAGTCGTATATAAAATTTTATTTGTTTTGACGAATATTTGTTGGATTTAGTCACACACACACAAGATTATAGTAAGAGCTTTTTAAACGCGGTTACTTTTACTACCGAAACCACAGTAACTAAATTACCTTCTTCTTTCTTTTAATCTTGTCTTTGTGGTCCTCTCCTGATACCTCCTTAGACATATATATATATAGGGGATAGATGTGTGCATTTGATATATAGTAATAAATATGTGAATTATAAATTTTACAAAATCATGGCTTTGTAAATCTCTTTATTAGCTGTCAAAAAAAAAAAAACTCTTTATTGAAAATACATCTTATAAAATTAAAGAAAATTATTAGATTGCCTTTTTAGTATTATTTAGGAAGACTTTTTTTCTCTGGTTTAAACTATTTGTGGTCTTTAATTGGTCAAATGAAGAAAAAAAAAAGGAAAAAAAAAGTATAACTTTAATTTTGAGTCTTTCTTAATCCAATAGGCAATTAATAGCCAACTAATTACACCCTATTAAAAACTAAACCACCAACTCACAAATCACAATAGACTTAAAGAGTAATCAATTTAAACCGGTCCAATTCCGGTCTAATCTGGTTTAGTTTTTGAGATTAACCTTCTATGGTCGGAGCACGCATTTTCCCGCCAAAAAAGAGCGGCACGAGGTACAGTTGCGTTAAAACCCTAAATTGAATCGTCGTTCTCGATTGCTCTCCTCTCACCCAACGACAATCTCACATGGCACCCTCCGGCACCGTCGCCGATCCTCCGCTTACTTCAACCACCGATTCATTCAATTCCGGCGACACAGCAGAGAACGATATTCGGGTCCCTTTTCTCTCTCTCTCTCTCCGTCAAAAATTGTTTCATCACTCTTCACTTAATTTTGAATTGGACATTCGATTTCGTCCTGAGTTTTTTTCTTCATGGCAGCCATTTTTTGTACTCCACAAGGCTTCATCTGGGAGTAGTCTCCATGGGAAACAAACTGGGAATGTGAAAAGCAAACGGAGGATTGAGTCACCGAATCCTAAAATTGCTAAGAGATCTGAAGTCGAAAGCGTTGAAGAAGGAGATGCCCAGTTTTTCTCAACTTCACGCTTGAAAGTGTTCGACACTGTCTGGTCCAAAATCGAAAAGACAATCGAAGTCAGTCTCAATTTATTTTAATTAAATAAATTTCCTTCTTATGTGTTTGAATCTTCAACGTTATGATTAAAAATCGCAGGATGTTCTGAGAAATTCGAACTCGAAAGTATTTAGTGGGATTCATGATTGGATACGAGAATCATTTGAATCGATCGTATCATCTGGAGCACTGAGGTTATCAGAAGCAGTTCGATCTTATCCTGTTTTAACTCAGTCTTCTTCCAAGCAACTGCATACTGCTATGGTTCTCACCAGTAAGTCCTTTAAAAAGATTAGTAAACTTTCATAGCCATTATAAGGGTCTAGTCACTCTTACGTCGCTTCTTCTTTTATAGTAACTTTGTATTAATCTTTTAGGGAATCTGGAAATGGTTGATGATTTATTGACATTTGAAGAACTGGAGTTGCATTTGAAGTCTCATGGATGCCATGTGGCTAAGCTTTCATCTATGGACTTCTCAGCCAAGAGTGGTGTAGGAGGTTGCCTTAGAGTTTTGTTGCGCCAGTTTGTGATGCCAAGCGTAGATGTTAGTAATATCTTCGTATCCTTTAGTTTTGTGGCCTACTTGCACAGTTACTGTATCCACTGAGTGCTTTTCTTCGTAACGCTAATTTTTGAACAGGTGGCTGATGTAACCATTCTCGCATCATGGTACAGAGAAAACAGAAACCATGAGAATCCCGTGGTTATAATTGTGGATGATACAGAGAGATGCTGTGGGTCTGTCCTGTCAGATCTAATTCTTATATTGAGGTATGAATATCTTGATGCTTGCTGAGTTTACATATTGTAACATGTTGAGGTGTCCCAGCTCATTGGACTAATAGAATTTTATTTACTTTCAACTTAGTCATCACCATATCAAAGTGTGACCTGCTCTTTCAATATTTTTTCTATTCAGTGAATGGGCAGTCAAAGTTCCAATTTTTTTAGTAATGGGTGTGTCCACAGCACATGATGCGCCTAGAAAGATACTATCAGTGAACGCGCTGCAGAGACTGTGTGCTAGTAGCTTCACTCTGAGTTCTCCCGCTGAACGGATGGATGCAGTTCTCGAGGCTGTCTTTTTAAGGCCATGCTCTGGGTTCACTGTTAGCCATAAGGTGGCGCTTTATATGAGAAGTTACTTTTTGTGCAAAGATGGAACACTGACATCTTTTGTTAGAACTCTCAAGGTTTCTAGCTCTATCTCTTTATGCTATATTAGAGTTTCAACTTGTTCCGGATCGCTAAGTCTCTGTTGCTCATTTGGCTATACATTTTTTCTCAGATAGCTTGTCTACAGCATTTCTCATTAGAGCCTTTGAGTATCATGCTCGAGCATTTTTGTCAAGATGGTATTAATCAGGTATGCTTGATGTACTTGTCTACAACTTTCTTTCTTTCTTTTTCAACAGATCCTTCAGCTTTTCTCAGATTTATTTGACTTCGGTTTAGTTGGTACTGCCATATCTACAATAGCGTAGTTGATAATTAAGAATTTTAGCTCATGTTTCCCATATTGAGAATCGATGAATATTACAAAGAGTTCATATGTACTCTGTAAAGAAATGATTGAAGATATTTGGCGGTACATTCATCTCTTGAGTGGTCATCTAGTCATCTAGAGCTGTGACCTTTTTGCTGTAGATGTTTTACCATATAACATGAAATTTCTTTGTTCTAAGGACATTTTTTTTCCTGTAAAGCCGTCAGACAAAGGTAATGGACTATTGACAGAAGCTACAATGAAGCATGCCTTTCACTTGCCATCTGTGACGAGGTACATCTTCTATATTTGTATGTTGGAAGAACTGATGGGCAGGTTTGATCCTTTTTGGAATTCATGGATTAATAGGAAATTAGATGCACTAATTTCTTCTCATAAACATTTGACTAGGAATAAAATTACTCGGAGTACTTTTGAAATGCTGCCTCAGTTTTTGTCGGACTTGCAAAGGATGCCAAATCCCTGGAGCATTGTAGTTTTGGTGAGTCTTTCTTTTTTTACGGTTCATCATCATAGAAAGAGCCACTTCGTCATCTTACATAACTCAGGGATGCCGTTTGTCTGTAAAAAATAGTTTCTTGTTTTATTAACGACTTACATAGGAACTGTCGTGCAAAACCTGTTTTAATGATTAAAAATATTCCAATGGGATTAACAATTTAGATAGGAAATGTTGCACTGTCTGTTCTCCCGGTGGATAAATTATGAGTTCTTTCCCTAAACTGTTTCTTTTTGATTTCTCGATTTCAGGCAGTTTTTTATCGTTTCTCGTCACATGCCAGTTTAGCTGGACTCTGTATGCATATTATGTTTCTCCTATTGTACATGACACGACTATAGGAAATATGAGGCAGTTCTGTTCTTCATCTGATTAGAGTGCTTTCTGCTTTAGGATAAACTACTGAGCAGATTCTTTGTATACTATTTTGCAGTGCATATACGAAGTTGGAAAGTTTGATAAACTTCGATTGCTAGACATATTCTGTGAGACACTTGACCCAGAAGCACGTTACTTGAAATATTTTTCACCCTCCGCAACTGTCAACTGTCAGAGTCATGATTCAGGACGTAGTAGTGTTATCAGACGGGTTCTGCACAAGCTCAGGTGAATTTTGTTGTAGGAATAAATGTGAAATATCCCCCTTACACAATAGCAGCTAAGTACTCTCAAACTTGTCAAACCACACATCATTTTTCAGATGGATCTTAGTATACTTACACCTTGTTGCCAAATTTAGCGTATAAGATTTTGAGGATTAGTTTTGGTAAATCATGTTAGATCTATTAATAATTTTTACTGTTCTCGAGTTAGTAGGCCTAAAAATCTTAGGTCATTGAGAGCTTGTGTTAATTATCTTTACAAGAAGCTTGACTCAAAAGTTCTGAAGCTCTTGCATTCAAATTTTCTCAGGGATCTTTCACCTTCGCAGCTGTCTAAGATGTTGAAAAATTGGGAAAATCTCACTGCGGATTTCAATGAGGTAATAATTAACTAAGATTTAGCACGACTTTATCTGTGCTCTGAAATTGCATATATCGTATGTGATTTCTAATTTCATTTGTCCCGAAAAAAATTTCTTCTGTTCTTTCATTTCCTTTGAGCTTGAACATCTTAAACTCCTCCATGTTCCTAACAACCTTTGTGCGGAGGACTGATTTGTAATCTGTTTATCTGAAAATATTGCTTGAGAGATATCACGTTAATGATCGTGAAAAGTTGTATTACTCGGCGTCTTTTTAGATAGATATTGTTCATTTCTGTGATATATGTTAGTCCATCATCAGTTTTGAGTTCTCTAGATGAGTTATTATCTTGTTTCTTTGTTCCCTGCCGTTAGATGAATGACAAAGTAATGGAATTGCATCCGTTCATGAGATCCGTGGAAGCAGCAGGTCAGAGACAAGGACTTCCCACCAGCCCAAAGTAAATCTCTAGATTTTGCTCTCTTTTCAAACTGAACACCATGTATGAGTTCAGATAGTTTCTCTTTTGATTTTTGATCTCTGGCAGATCGTCTCTGGCTAATATGTATTCATTACTATATACATAAGTTCATCTACGCTCATTAGTTTCTGTTGCTCATCTTAGTAACCACGTACATTGAATAAAAGTTTTGACTCTGATGTGACAGAAAGCATGCATCCCGAAGCCATTCAAAGCATGAAAAGGAGCTTAAAGCCATGACTGATAAGGTTGCCGCAGTCATAGAATTCATGCTAAGGTGAACTTTACTTTGTCACTGAGTCTTTTTACCTTCAAGGAAGCAAGTTATGTTTGAACTCTTCATTGTTTGTACATGCCTTCTGATTTGTCTGCCGTAATTTAGAATGTTATCATCTCATGTATTTTGTACATATTTTGTGAACTAATCACAGCCTTTTTGTATGGAGCAGGGAATACATGAAGCCAGTTGAGAGTGTTCCTTTCCAAGAAATTGTATGTTTTAAGAATGTCGATATACTTCAATCTGTAAGTCCTTACCATCCTTATTCCTATTGTGTTCTCTTATACTTATATTACTTGAATTTTTTACAACAGATAATCAATTATTATATGCTGCTCGTGTGGCATCATTCTTATCAACTTAAAGCAAACCAGTTACAGGATCAGTTCTGAGAAAGTCTGAGCCTCATCTTTTTTACACTGATCCATAAAAGATTGATATAGTGCTAGCGCTTCTCTTGTGCTTTAGACTTTACATTTGGCATTTTTCTCTTTTTCCCATTAGTCTGATATTTCTGTCTGTTTTAGGCTTTGCTTGGAGACCCAAGAGGCAGGATCCAATCAGATCTACTGGAATCTCACAATATCCTCCACTGTGTGTGCTGCAGCAAGAGAGGCACCAATCTATTGCCATCCATGCATGATACGTCGATTTTGTGAGTCGTCCTTTACCTTTTTATAAACTTGCATTCTCATGTTATCGCTCATGAAACAATTCTTTCGGTATTACATATTTTCCTGGAATATGATTTTGGGAGATTCCCATTGTCCCAAACTATCTTCAAACACACATAAACTATCTTTGTTTCAATATGTGTTGCAACGAAAAGATTTGTGATAGTTTATGAATTAGGTACACGCTGGCACAAGAGCACGCTGATGTTATTAACCTCCATGATTGGTATCAATCATTCAAGTCGATACTTATTCCCCGGAGTAGCAAAGCTAAACCAAAATCGAAGTCATCCTCAAAATCAAAGAAACGGAAGGACATGTGCGAAGAACCAGAAGCACCCACTGAAGCTTTAATTCAGTATCCTTTTTGGTATTCAGATTATGTCCTTGGAAAGGAGAAAAAAAAGAGTAAAGCAAAGAAAAAGAAATCTCGACTTAATTTCTTAGTAGTAATTGGAAACAAGATTAGTAATCCGTGATCCCTATGGTCATCTTTGTTTATATGTTCATTTCGCAGGACATGTACACAAATGCAGGCAACCAGAAATTTCATTATAAAACTTTCGATTCCTTAACGTTTGTTTCCAACAGAGCTCGATTTTGCAGAGCTGTAATGGAGCTTCAGATAGCAGGACTTATTCGCATGCCTTCAAAAAGACGTCCAGATTTTGTGCAAAGAGTGGCTTTTGGTTCTTAGGATAGTTTCAAACTTTCAATACTGCCTTCCATTGTAAGTGTACTTTAATCTTTATGTGTTCATAATCTGTTTCCATGAATCTGTTCAGAGAAATCCGTTTATAGAGATAAGAACTGGCATAAATTATTTTTATCTGACTTATCTTAATGTAAACAAAATGGTAGTTGCCGCTGGGCGGTCAGATTCAGTTGTTAGGCTTTGTCTGACGGTCAGACTCTGACCTCCTCCAATTTAAAACTAAGACAGAACTAAACTCGTCAACACACGTTAGCTCATTTTAAAAAAATTTCCATAGTTGACTATTAAAACCCATGGAAAAGTCTCTGTATTAAGATTCTCAACTCTCCCCTCTGCTCTAATTTCTATTGAACACTCTGAGCTAACAAAATGTCTATGATAACCCTGGTCACGACTTGTCTCTGCTTCGTGCTGGTGTCTAGCTCCACATGGGCAAACGACGCCAACGTAAATTGCCTGAGGACCATAAAATCTCAAGTTGAAGATCCCAATGGATACTTATCCAGTTGGAATTTTGCCAACGAAACTGAAGGGTTTGTTTACAAATTCAGTGGTGTCAGATGTTGGGATGAGAAAACGGTTATGAGCATTCAACTTTTTGGTTGTGGTCTCAAAGGAGGGTTTCCTCTTGGAATCAAGGACTGTTCTGATCTGACAGGTCTGGATCTTTCTAGGAACAACTTCTCTGGTCCTTTACCATCCAACATATTCTCCCTCATTCCATTTGTTACAGTTCTCGACCTCTCCTACAACCAATTCTCCGGTGAAATCCCTGCCAGCTTATCAAACATTACCTATCTGAACAATCTTATGCTTCATCATAATCAGTTCACTGGCCAGCTTCCTCCCCAGCTAGTGTTACTTAAACGGCTCAGATGGTTCTCAGTGGCAGACAATCTTCTGATCGGCCCTATCCCTAATTTCGTGGAATCCTCTAGACGCTTGCGTTGATCGGGAAGAAGAAGAAGAAATGATACCGTTAGGGAAGATGGGTGCAGCAATTGGTGCGGCTTTACTTGCACCTGTAGGTGCATTCTTAGGTTGGTTCTTCTTCAATGGTAGTAAGGAGAAACAAGGAGATATAAAAGGCCGAAACTGGATTTACCATATTGGGCACTGAAACAAATGTAAATGTTATCATCGATGTCTCTTAATCAGTTTAATTTCTGCACACTTAATTGAAAAGAGTGTCAATGCTTGCTTTTATCTACCTAAAATCTTTGAGAAAACTATGGTTTGTGACATGTTAGATATCAATCTTAATCTAACTTCCTCATACACAAAATAAATTACCGTATTGTGTTAAAGTTATGTTTACCTCTTTTCTTTTTTTTATTTTTGTTATAACAGAACAACGGAAATTTTAAAATTATAATATTGAAAGATAAGATAAATGGTTTTCTTGTTATACATAAATATAATTAGTATAGAAACAATTTTTTACTGTTACCATCTTATATAATATGAGAAGGTTTTTCTATCGTTAAGTTTGATTATTTCTTATATGAAAATTATATTAAAATTTTATATTTAATATCATGTAGCGGGTTACAAATTGTTTTCACCATGCATTAAAGTGAGATGCGTTTTTATAATTTCAATAACCATGCATTGAACTGTATTTATTCTAATGAAAAGATTTATGTTGCAAATATTTATGTTACAAAAGTTATGACACCAAATTCTATAATTCCCAAATTTGTAACTATCAATAAAATATTTTGAACCTAAGAGTAACATCTATCTAACATTCAAATAGTGTACTTATATATAGCCATATGTAGACATTTACTTACATACTTGGACTCAGATTTACTCTCAAATTCTAGACCTGTTCTAACGTATCATCAACGATGCAAGAGGAAAATAGATCGTCATGTTTTTTGATTATGATGGTACTCTTCTCTAATCCTCGATGATCCAAACAGAGGTTTGATGTCTATCAAAGGGTCCTTATGATTAATCAAAATATATTTACTCTTTTTCTCCATAATCAAGATATATATCATGTGTTCTGTGTTCACAGATGAGAAGAAGTGCGAAAAATATGGCCAAGTCTTTTCCAACTTTTATAGTTACATAGACACATTTTATTTTTGGTAGAATAGTTACATAGATGCATTGACAAGGTATATTTTGTAAAATAATTTTGTTTCCCATTTTCTTAACCAAATTTGTTGACTATCAAATTACAATTTGATATGTTATTTATTATTTTTATTTTTATAGATTTATAGCTTAGTGAAGCTAGCAGAACTGTATTTTATAGAAGCCGTGGAATGGAATCAATGGATATTAAAGGCTCAGGTGAAGTCTTCTCGAGATATAAGAAGGTAGATTCTTAAAAAAATTGATTAACTAAATTTTAATCAAAATTTACTCTTGGTTTTTATATATGTAAACATTGTTTCAACTTTCCTGAGGATTAGTTACACGTCTTTATTTTAGATTTATGTGTTTGTTTTAACATCTTATCGAGAAAGATGACAGACAGACTAAACAACCTTAGACCACAAATTTATATTATGTTTTAAGGCCATCAAATAATATTTATATTATAATAATCACAATATGTTTTCCTCACTAAATTTTACTCCATCCATTCCTTATTAAACCATTTTCTAGAGAAAAAAAATGTTGCACAAAGAAAACAATTTTTAGGTTTTCTATATATTTTTAATAAGTAATTAATGACAAATTGTAAACTTCAAAAAAAAAAAAACTGAATATTATTGGTTGAAATTTGTTAATCACAAAAAATAATGCAATTAAATTCAGTTTTTAATATGTTTGAAAATTCTAAAATATGGATTAATCAGGAACAGAGGGAGTATTGTCTAATATAACCATTTAATACAGTCCCACATAAATTTTAAACTAATGTATTCTTTAAAATTTTCAGTGATAAATGGAAAAGAAGGCCATATTATGATTTGTGGCAACATTTGTACTTTAACGTTTTTCTCTATCTCAAAATGACTCTTTTATGAAGCATCACATAACAAATATACTAGGTACCAACCCGCACAAATCGATTTAAAGAAAATGTTATGAGTAAAATTATTATTTGAGATTTAAGATATGTTTGTGTAAAACAAAATATGTAAATAATTTTTTTTCGTTTATTCAAATTTGCATTTATTTTCTGTAATATATGTTTCAGCCGTGAAATATTTGAACTTGCAAAAGAATTTTAAGATGGTGTAGAAAGTTTTGATGTTTTTTGTAGTTCTAAAAATCAAATTCATGTTTCACATTATTATCAACATCACTATGCTATTAAATAGATAAACAAAAAAATTTAGACTAATCAATTTAGTTTAAACTAATTCTAAGTTTAAAAAATGCAATAAGAAAAATATATAAAAGTGATAAATAAATGAATAATTTTTTTATTGTTTGTGAAATAGAATTTACTTCCAATAATTAAATATGTTATATGAATACATTTCTGAATTTTAATTGTTGATTAAATCTTTCATTTTTAAAAACTAATTAAAAAAACATTACTTTATATATGTCATTGATTGATATATTTATGTAAAATAGTAATGAAATGTAAAGACATTTATTAAAAAAGACACAGAAACTATGTGAGTGCGACACATCAGCTTTTCGGGTGAGAGTGTTTCTCTATTAATATATATGGGATTATCAACATCACTATGCTATTAAATAGATAAAACAAAAAATTTTAGACTAATCAATTTAGTTTAAACTAATTCTAAGTTTAAAAAATGCAATAAGAAAAATATATAAAAGTGGTAAATAAATGAAATTTTTTTTTATTGTTTGTGAAATAGAATTTACTTCTAATAATTAAATATGTTATATGAATACATTTCTGAATTTTAGTTGTTGATTAAATCTTTCATTTTTAAAAACTAATAAAAAAACATTACTTTATATATGTCATTGATTGATATATTTATGTAAAATAGTAATGAAATGTAAAGACATTTATTAAAAAAGACACAAAAACTATGTGAGTGCGACACATCAGCTTTTCGGGTGAAAGTGTTTCTCTATTACTCCCTCTGTTTCACAAAGAGTGTCATTTTGACACATTTCACACAAATTAAGAAAAGTTTGAATTATACTTATTTGCCCCTATTTATTAAGTGATTAATGATCAAAATTCAATGAAAATAGCTTTGGGTTTAGGGGTAAAAAAGAAAATTTAGCATTAAAACACTCATTGGAAATGTAAAATGACATTCTTTGTGAAACAAGAAATTTTCTCCAGAATGACACTCTTTGTGAAACAGAGGGAGTAATATATAGGGGATTATCAACATGACTATGCTATTAAATAGATAAAACAAAAAATTTTAGACTAATCAATTTAGTTTAAACTAATTCTAATTTTAAAAAATACAGTTAAAAAATATATAAAAGTGGTAAATAAATGAATGATTTTTTTATTGTTTGTGAAATAGAATTTACTTTTAATAATTAAATATGTTATATGAATACATTTCTGGATTTTAATTGTTGATTAAATCTTTTATTTTTAAAAACTAATCAAAAAAATATTACTTTATATATGTCACTGATTGATATATTTATGTAAAATAGTAATAAAATGTAAAGACATTTATTAAAAAAATACATAAACTATGTGAGTGCGACACATCAGCTTTTCGGGTGAGAGTGTTTCTCTATTAATATATAGAAAATATCAACATATTATAGTTAAACCGTAATATTATGAAAATTAATTTTCAAAGACATATATTAACAATTAGATGTACATTTTATATACAGTTGAATAGAAACTTCATTCTTTATTTCAAATTAATAATGCATACATAAATAATATATTATTTTACTTGTTTATAAAGTATATTGAAAATTCTCGAGAAATAAACACCTTAGATTGGTAACTACATTATCTGTTGATTATTGTTTTTCCTCTACGGTTAATTCTATTAGTTTTTCATTATTTCTTTAGTTGGAAAAAAAACCTCTAACCATAAACACGTATAATCTGCCAAAAACCAGAAACAAAACTAACTTTTTTGCAGTATAAATTACGAACTAAATTCAAATTCAAAACAATCAAAAAAAAAAAAACAAAGAAAACACACAAGAAATGGCGAGATCCTTGTATATTTGTTTATTCTTCTTATTCATTTCTTCGACATCAAAGCTAACCACAAGCTATCCTCTCTCCACAAAGTCTCGATGGATCGTGGACGAGAAAGGCCAAAGGGTGAAACTAGCTTGCGTGAACTGGCCGGCTCATCTCCAGCCTACGGTAGCTGAAGGGCTAAGCAAACAACCATTAGACTCCATCTCCAAGAAGATTGTCTCAATGGGATTTAACTGCGTTAGGCTCACTTGGCCTCTTGATTTGATGACTAACGACACATTGGCCCTTAAGGTTACTGTTAAACAGTCTTTCGAAAGCTTGAAGTTGTTTGAAGATGTTCTTGGGATTCAGACTCACAATCCCAAAATCCTTAATCTCCCCCTTCTCAACGCATTCCAGGTAAATATAGTGTTTAAGTATACCCGGCCCGTTATTAAATATTGTCAGACCGGTTTATATATGTTCAGTAGATGAACTATCTAAACGTGAACTAATTTGAATCAATAACAAATAATATGCTATATTATTGTTTTTTGTCACCAGGAAGTGGTATCGAACCTAGGACAAAACGGAGTGATGGTGATACTAGATAACCACTTGACAACCCCAGGCTGGTGCTGTGGCGAGAATGACCTCGACGCCTTCTTTGGCTACCCTAACTTTGATCCCAAAGTCTGGGCCAATGGCTTGAGCAAGATGGCTACTCTGTTCAAAGGTGCCACTAATGTCGTTGGTATGAGCCTTAGGAACGAGCCACGTGGCACTAGAGATTACCCTGACCTTTGGTTCAGGTACGTACATCTTTCAAATTTTTATACCAAACTTTGTTTCCACTGAGAATATATATAAAAACAACTTACCTACGTCAAATGAAAAAAAAACTATATATATTTTTGAATAATTTTGATTTCATTTTGAAATCTACTTATTGACCTTAATTAACACATGCTGATCAGCAATAATTTACATAAATATGTTTGAATTCACGTTGTTATACAATACATATTTCAAAATTTCACCATTCCCTATTGTTTCTATAACATTTTTCACATACGTTTACGTGGTAACTAATTGCATGCACACATGCGTGTTAATGGTAACGTGAAGGCATATGCCAGAAGGAGCAGAAGCAGTGCACGCCGCAAACCCTAAATTACTAGTCATCCTCTCAGGCATCGACTTCGACACAAACCTCTCTTTTGTTTGTACTGGGGATTGCACAACACTAAATAAATATCGATTTTTGGGGAAAGAGAAGTTTGTTCTTTTATTAACGATAAGAATTCGAGGTCGTCACTAAAACGAGTCAAGATCGTGCTCGTCAGTTCACAGGAGAACTGGCAAGTCACTACAAGAAAACAAGCAATTAGCGACTGCACTATTAGTCACTATTTAGTCGCTAAACGGTATATTACGACTAAATAGTGACTAAAACTAATAGTCGTAAATCGAGAGTCGCTAAAATAAATAGTCGTAAAATTAGTCGCCAAATAGCGACTACATTACGACTATTTTGCATAGTCGTAAATTTAGTCGTAATGTANTTCTGTTCGTCGTGAGTTCGGCGGTGAGTCCGTTGATTTTGAGCTCGGCAATATCAAGGTCGCCGCGTGTACGGCAGCTCGGCGAGGAGAGATTGGTGTATATGAACTCGAGGTCGGCAAGGAAGGAACCGGGGATGTCAGTCTTGACATGGGAAGCCGGCGGATCGAGGGT
>NC_025704.1:7889730-7890519 GCF_000633955.1 Camelina sativa
CAAGTGAGTCACGACGAGCTCGGAAGCTAATGAGAATTATACAGGAAATAATAACTATGATTAGACACAAAGTTTTGCTCTCGGGGTATTGTACGTGAGTCTGATGCCTATTCTCCAGCGAGTACTGTTGCTTTATATAGCGGACTGTAGACCGAGGGTTTTCTAGGGTTTCCATCATGAATTCCCGAGATTGCCCTTTACGATTTTACTAATGACTTTCTTCCAATTTTGTCGGGCCGAAATAGCAACTGTCTTGTCTTGTTGGGCCGAGTGGCATATTGGGCGCAGCCCATATCCAACAATAGTCCCCCCCTAGTCCGGGGAGCGTCAGTTTTTCTGCGATCGGCGGGCGCGCTTGAATTATCTGTAATATGCCTGCTCGGCACAGATCGTCTCGGGTTGCTTCTGGGAATGAAACTGCTACAGTGACCCTTCTGTAGTTTCTTCTGTAAGACCTCCTCTGGGCTCGTCTTTCGAGGGACACCGGAAAAATCTTGCAGTCTTTATCCCGAATGCGGTTTTCAATGACTTTCCCGAAAAATAGAAGATAGTCGCGGATTGAAATGATGGATTTGACAGTAAATCTTCCATTTTATTTACTTATTTATGCACCTTCTCCCTTCTCATTTCCTTCACTTGCTCCTTCCTCTTCATAAAAGGTAATTTCTTCTCTCTCTCATTTATTACTTTCATGTTTTTACTTCTTTCTCTCTCTACTTTTCTCTTTGGTCGATTGCATCTTCGCTTAGACCTAGTTCGGCCGCCGCCGAGCAGCTTTTAGTTGAGATT
>NC_025704.1:7896458-7898555 GCF_000633955.1 Camelina sativa
GACGACCACGGAGTGACCTCGTGCGGAGTCAGTACAGATTCCCAAACTCGGCTGGTTGAGCAATTCGGAGATCGGCGTGGTGAACTAGATGTCGGAGAACGAGACTGGTCCGTTGAGTTGGATCCTTGCGAGGTGGATAGTGATCGGCAGAAGGATGCAAATGAAGTCGTTGATTCTGACGACGACACCGATCTCAGATGGGAGGTCGGATCGAGGGAAGGTCCGGGAAGGTGCTCGAGATCAGCAATGGTGATGAGTTTGGTAGTGCTGAGCTCGGCAATGGTGGTGAGGTCGGCGTTGGTAGACCAATATCTAGGAAGTTCAGACGACCTCAGTCACAGTCTCGAGTTCCAACATATGCGCGTGGTAAAACTTTCGCAGGAATTCGACGCGCTTTCTCTGAGAACGCACGATATTAATTGTAGGGACTCTCTTGATGATGTTGACATCGGGGCAGAATGTGGAGATCTCAGTATTGATAATCTGGGTAACGATTTCAACTTTGATGATATTCCCGAGTTTAGTGAGGGTAGCGAGAGTGGTTCTGGTGGGAGTCCTATGGATGTTGTACCGGCTGAGGATGCGGTTCCAAGTTCAGCTGTTCTGGGTCTTGGTGCTGTTCCTGTTGGTTCCGATGACGAACTTGCCGTTGGTCCGATCGATCAGGGTTCTTCATTGTGCACATCGGATACCATTGCTGAGATGGCGCAGTGGTGTAAGATGCCCGATGGGTTGGTATTCCAGGTTCCTGAATCTCACGAGCGTCCTTGGACGCCTCCAGCAGGTTTCATCACTCTCTATACACATTACTTCACAGATTGCGGTCTTTGGTTTCCTCTGCCGGAGTTCTTGACGCGTTACTGTGCGAGACGCAAGATTGCTATTTCTCAGCTTTCTGTGGGAGGTATCCGCAACGCAGCTGGTTTGGCGATACTTGGTACCGATTGTGGTGTGGAGGTTGACGCACATTTCCTCGAGGAAGCCACCAGATTTACGAAAGTCAGAGGTAGTCCTGGATGTTTTTATACTAGTGCTAAGTCGGGTTATCAGATCGTCACCGGAGCTGAGAAGAAGATTTGTCGTTGGCAGCGTTATTTTTTCTTTGTCAAGCTAGATGAGACTTCGGTTGAGAACCTTGACATGTTTTATGCTACTGAGTGGAATATGGTTCCCGGTAGCTTTGCTGTTTCTTATCCTTGCCTGTTGAATTTTTTCTGATTAGTTTCTAACACTTTTGTTTTTGTTGATGTTTGCAGAGCCTGTTGTTCGTTTGCGCGCTCATCCTCCAGGTTTCTTTGATAATCTCAGGAAGATCAGAGCGAGAGGGGCGATTGATTGGCCCTCGCTTACTAAGAGATCTCGTGAGTTCTCTATAAACTCTTATAACTTTCATGGTTGCGTTTGATGGTTATTAGGTTGTCATACTTTGTTTTCCTTTTCAGGTCTACCACGTTTAGGAATGGGAAAGGTTAACACCCGTTTCCCTCGATACGCCGATCAGTTCAAGAAGTGCATTGACGCTGTACCTTCTGCGCGCGTTGCTGATGCTGAGGTCGCTGATCCCGTCACGGGAGCTGGTGCGGAACAGCGGCCTGCTGGTGATATTAGATCGGCGGAGGTGGCTCCTGCTCGTGCTGACAAGAGAGCTACTACTGCNCTCTACTTTTCTCTTTGGTCGATTGCATCTTCGCTTAGACCTAGTTCGGCCGCCGCCGAGCAGCTTTTAGTTGAGATTGTCCACGATCGGCGAACGGCAAGATCTGTTAGTTGGTCGCCCTTGTTGTGCTACACCGAGTCATGGTACCGGGAGTCGGTGAGAATAGTGAGATCGGCGGAGATAACGATCATCGTGATGATGGTCGGCGCCGTGTTGGTTCGATGGCTAAGAATGGAGGCAGGAACGTCGATCCTATTTGCGAGCCGAGTTCTGTTCGTCGTGAGTTCGGCGGTGAGTCCGTTGATTTTGAGCTCGGCAATATCAAGGTCGCCGCGTGTACGGCAGCTCGGCGAGGAGAGATTGGTGTATATGAACTCGAGGTCGGCAAGGAAGGAACCGGGGATGTCAGTCTTGACATGGGAAGCCGGCGGATCGAGGGT
>NC_025704.1:7900363-7902589 GCF_000633955.1 Camelina sativa
TGTGCGAGACGCAAGATTGCTATTTCTCAGCTTTCTGTGGGAGGTATCCGCAACGCAGCTGGTTTGGCGATACTTGGTACCGATTGTGGTGTGGAGGTTGACGCACATTTCCTCGAGGAAGCCACCAGATTTACGAAAGTCAGAGGTAGTCCTGGATGTTTTTATACTAGTGCTAAGTCGGGTTATCAGATCGTCACCGGAGCTGAGAAGAAGATTTGTCGTTGGCAGCGTTATTTTTTCTTTGTCAAGCTAGATGAGACTTCGGTTGAGAACCTTGACATGTTTTATGCTACTGAGTGGAATATGGTTCCCGGTAGCTTTGCTGTTTCTTATCCTTGCCTGTTGAATTTTTTCTGATTAGTTTCTAACACTTTTGTTTTTGTTGATGTTTGCAGAGCCTGTTGTTCGTTTGCGCGCTCATCCTCCAGGTTTCTTTGATAATCTCAGGAAGATCAGAGCGAGAGGGGCGATTGATTGGCCCTCGCTTACTAAGAGATCTCGTGAGTTCTCTATAAACTCTTATAACTTTCATGGTTGCGTTTGATGGTTATTAGGTTGTCATACTTTGTTTTCCTTTTCAGGTCTACCACGTTTAGGAATGGGAAAGGTTAACACCCGTTTCCCTCGATACGCCGATCAGTTCAAGAAGTGCATTGACGCTGTACCTTCTGCGCGCGTTGCTGATGCTGAGGTCGCTGATCCCGTCACGGGAGCTGGTGCGGAACAGCGGCCTGCTGGTGATATTAGATCGGCGGAGGTGGCTCCTGCTCGTGCTGACAAGAGAGCTACTACTGCTCCCTCTGCTGCCTCTCGCGCACAGAAGAAGCCGCGCGGCGAGACTTCTGATGCCTTAGCTATTGTTGTTGCTGATTCCGGGCGTCCTACTCCGACAAGGAAGAGAGCTTCTCTCGGCGAGGTGGTCGTTTCTGAGCCCGAGCCGTCCAAGAGATCTAGGAAGGACGGCGTACCGCGTGATACCACTGAGCTTGATGACACGTTCTCTTTCTCCTACAAGACGAAGGGCGAGTTTTTTGTCAACCATGGAGTTGCTTGTGGCGAGTTTGCTAGCAAACTTCGCGTTTCTTCTGACCCGTTGCCCTCTGTGGATTCCTTTCACGATCCTGAGTTGTACCGATCATGGGCTCGCAAACACTTTCAGGTTGGCATTTCTCTTCATATTTCGAGTTAGCACCTTCAATCATTGTCTTGACTTCTCATCCCTTATGCTTTCAGGATGGTGGTTTTGTGAACCGTATGGTCATCTCATACGAGCGCCGTCTTACCGAGCTGGCGAAGCAAGTTGCTGATGCTCGCCCTTCTGAGCCGCCCAGGAGGTCGGCTGAGGAGCTTCGCCAGGATCTTGAGAAGGAGCGAGGGGTTACTGCTGTCCTGACGAAGCAAAACGCCGGTTACAGGAAACAGTTGGCCGATCACAAGGCTTCTCTGGCCGAGCACAAGGCTTCTTTGGAAGCTTCCCGTTCCCGCATCGAGCAGCTTGAGGCAGACAAAGCATTTCAGAGAGGGCAGCTGCAGCAATTGCAAGCAGAGCGGCAGGGTTTTGATACCGAGGTCACTGGCTATAGGTCTCGCATTGAAAGGCTGAGGAAGCACATTATTGATAACAAAGCGACGCAAGAGTCTCTGATGACGTTGTGTTAGGTGTCTGGTACTTATGAGTGTCTTCAGGAGCTGTTGGCGGGAGGCGTGGCCATCCCGCCGAAGACTTTGCTTCAGCTGGAGACTGACGCGAAGATACTGGAGGACAAGATCGCTGGTTTCGATGTTACTGATGTTCTGGATAGCGATCTCGAGGCCCTGCCAGAGACTACGATCAGCCTAGAGAGCATGCTCGGCCACGCGACTCCTCAGGTGGCACCGGTGAGCGCAGACGTTCCTGTGATCGTGGAGGGAGAGGTTGCTACGGCAGGGGCACCCGCGACCTCGGGCGCTCAGGTCGATGCCGACCAGTGACTTGTGTTTTATTGTACTCTTATCTTTAGAACTTATTCCCGTGATGTAGCGGATGTTGAGCCTTGCTGGGCGCTGTACTTTTTTCTTTTTGGAACCTTGCATTATCGTTGGATTGGCCGTTTAGGTATTGTACTTGTTTTTGGAGCTTTGCTATGTGCTTATCATGCAATAGGTGTTATTTTCGAGAACTACTGGATTGGTTGTTTCATCTCGAAAATTGCGTTGCTTGCTCTATAAAATGCTCTTCAAATGTTC
>NC_025704.1:7902736-7904160 GCF_000633955.1 Camelina sativa
ATCAAGGTCGCCGCGTGTACGGCAGCTCGGCGAGGAGAGATTGGTGTATATGAACTCGAGGTCGGCAAGGAAGGAACCGGGGATGTCAGTCTTGACATGGGAAGCCGGCGGATCGAGGGTGGCGTTGATGGAACCATAGGTCGGGAGGTCGGCAGTCCTTGTGTGGAGAGGGAACGGCGAAATGAGATCGGCAGATCTGAGATCAGCGGTTTCAGTGACGGTGAGCTCGGTAGAGACATGGTCGGCGGTCCCGAGATCAGCGGACCCGATGTTGGCGGCTTCAGTTGCTGTGATCTCGGCAGAGATATGATCGGCGATGTGAGTGACGGTGAGCTCGGCGGTCGGCGAGCTAGTTTGGTGGATACTCACGAGGTCGGCAATTCTCATGAGGCTGAGACTTCTCACGATATTTGCGTTTCTCGTGTGCGGGTCGTCAATTCCGGATTGTTGAGCGGGGAATCCAGAGCTGATTCCGACGATAGGGATGCTGATCTCATGTTAGGAGGTCGAGAGATTAATAGCGGAGATCTCATCGGTCGGCGAATTGGGTCGGATCAGCAAGAGGTTGAGCTCGGCTTGACATCGAGTAGGGGAAATCAGCCTCTAACGGGACCACAAGCTCCAGCTCGCGCGCGTGGTAAAACTCTTGCGGGAATTCGACGCGCTTTCTCTAGGAGATGTGATATTAATTGTTGGGACTCTTTTGATGGTGTTGACATTGGGGGAGAATGTGGAGATCTCAGTATTGATAGTTTGGGCGACGATTTCAACTTTGATGATATTCCCGAGTTTAGTGAGGGTAGCGAGAGTGGTTCTGGCAGGAGTCCTACGGATGTTGCATCGGCTGAGGAGGCGGTTCCAAGTTCAGCTGTTCTGGGTCTTGGTGCTGTCCCTGTTGGTCCCGACGACGAACTCGCCATTGGTCCGATCGATCAGGGTTCTTCGTTGTGCACATCGGATACTATTGCTGAGATGGCACAGTGGTGTAAGATGCCCGATGGGTTGGTATTCCAGATTCCTGAATCTCACGAGCGTCCTTTGACGCCTCCTGCAGGTTTTATCGCCCTCTACACGCATTACTTTACTGATTGCGGCCTTTGGTTTCCTCTGCCGGAGTTCTTGACGCGCTATTGTGCTAGACGTAAGATTGCCATTTCTCAGCTTTCTGTGGGAGGTATCCGCAACGCAGCTGGTTTGGCGATACTTGGTACCGATTGTGGTGTAGAGGTTGATGCGCATTTCCTCGAGGAAGCCACCAGATTCACGAGAGTCAGAGGTAGTCCTGGATACTTTTATACTAGTGCTAAGTCGGGTTATCAGATCGTCACCGGAGCTGAGAAGAAGATTCGTCGTTGGCAGCGTTATTTTTTCTTTGTCAAGCTAGATGAGACTTCGGTTGAGAACCTTGACATGTTTTATGCTAC
>NC_025704.1:7904391-7905308 GCF_000633955.1 Camelina sativa
TTTTTTTTTTTTTTTTTTTTTTTTTTTTTTTTTTTTTTTTTTTTTTTTTTTTTTTTTTTTTTTTTTTTTTTGACGAGTGACGAGTGACGCTTTGTCTTCTAGTGGTAATAGCGTTTCAGGTTTCCGGAATTCCACGAACGGGGAATCGGAGTGCCGTCCAAGGTGAGGAGCTGGTAAACGCTAGGGGTGACGACCTTGGAGATCAAGTATGGGCCCTTCCAGTGAGCGCCCATCTTTCCTGCGTTGAGCTCGGCGGTGTTTTCTTGTTGTCGAAGTGGCGAGGCCTGACTTTCTTGTTGTAGAACTTCGCGGCTTGCTGCTGATAGTTCTGGATTCGGATAAGTGCTCTGCCGCGCTCTTCTTCGAGGGTGTCGAGAGTATCGAGCATCATTTCTGTGTTCAATGCGGGATCATGAACGAGCATGGAGCGTCTTAGTGTTGGCACGCCGATTTCCTCTAGTGCAAGTGCTTCCATTCCGTATGCAAGGGAGAACGGGGTCCATCCCGTAGATCGGCGAGGGGAGGTACGGTGCGACCATAAGACACCATCGAGTTCGTCAGCCCAGAGTCCGTCGATGATTGTTTTGTTGGTCGCCTCAGCTTGTCCGTTTCCCTGCGGGTAGCGAGGTGTGGACTTGCTTAGGCGAATTCTCCATTTCGCGCAAAAGCCTTCAAATTGGATCGAGGTAAACTGCGTGCCGTTGTCAGTGACGATTTCGTACGGGAGTCCGTGCCTACAGATGATGTTTTTCCACACAAATTTTTGGACTTGCGGAGTTCCGATTTTTGCGAAGGCTTCAGCTTCGACCCACTTGGTGAAGTAATCCGTCATGATGAGGATGTATTTCTTTTGACGAGACACGGGGAGTGGTCCAACGATATCCATTGCCCACCTCATGAAGGGGTAAGGCGGTGTT
>NC_025704.1:7906316-7908851 GCF_000633955.1 Camelina sativa
CGCCTCAGCTTGTCCGTTTCCCTGCGGGTAGCGAGGTGTGGACTTGCTTAGGCGAATTCTCCATTTCGCGCAAAAGCCTTCAAATTGGATCGAGGTAAACTGCGTGCCGTTGTCAGTGACGATTTCGTACGGGAGTCCGTGCCTACAGATGATGTTTTTCCACACAAATTTTTGGACTTGCGGAGTTCCGATTTTTGCGAAGGCTTCAGCTTCGACCCACTTGGTGAAGTAATCCGTCATGATGAGGATGTACTTCTTTTGACGAGACACGGGGAGTGGTCCAACGATATCCATTGCCCACCTCATGAAGGGGTAAGGCGGTGTTGCTGTCCTCAGAAGCTCGGTTGGCGCGTGAATAATAGGAGCGTGGCGTTGACATTGTTCGCACTTCGCGACAAATTTCTCGCAATCGTCGTTCATGGTAGGCCAATAATGACCATTATTGCGTATGCGCATTGCGAGTGCACGACCTCCTGAATGATTGCCACCGGCGCCTTCGTGCACCTCTCTCATTACGTTTTCGACTTCGGCAGGACCGACGCAAGCCAAAAGGGTTCCAGACGCGCTCCAACGGAAGACTTCGCCGCGGTAAAGTGTGTAATGCGCACAACGAGCTCGGAGGCGTCGGGCGTCCCATTTGTCTGATGGAGCAATTCCATCAGCGATGTAACCACGGATTTCTTTTTGCCAGTCGTACGGTCGCTCTTTCGGTTCGGCACTAGTTTGTTCTTTATTGACGGACTCGTGCTCGATAGATGCTTGTCCTACGGAATTGTGTTGTTCGGCAGATATTTGCTCGGTGGATCCTTGTTCAGCGGAGCTCGGTGAATTGTGTTGTCCTTCAGATACTTGGTCGTTAGGCGTGAGCTCGGTGGATCCTTGTTCGGCAGATTCCTGTTCGGCTGAGCATTCACCGGAAGTTGATGGTGCACCGGCCGATGGTTCAGAGATAATCAGTGTTAGTACGGGAGTACCGTCATTTGTTCTTTGTTTCTTTGAGGCTGGAACGTTGACATTCTCATCCTCCATAACCTTTTTCTTTTTAAAATCTTGAGCGATAGGGTCGATGTTCGCAGGAAGATTGATGCTCGGTTGATCGATACTCTCGACTGGGATCACTCGACGGAGGTCAGGATCAGATGTAGACGCTAACACGGCCAGGGCGTCGGCCGGAGCATTGTCGCTGCGAGGAATTTTCGTCAACTCAAACGACTCGAATAAACCGGATAGGTTTTGGACAACTATAAGGTAAGCGTCCATTCGGTCGTTCCTGCACTCGTAATCACCGCTGAACTGGTGGGTCACCAGCTGTGAGTCGCAAAAGACTTGTAATTTCTTGACACCAATTCCGCTAGCCAACCTCATTCCTGCGATCAAGGCTTTGTACTCGGCCTCGTTGTTCGAGGCAGCAAAGGCGAGCCGGAATGATTGTTCGAGCACTTCACCTGTTGGTGAAACAAGGTGTATGCCGATCCCGGAGCCGTGTCGGGAGGAAGCACCATCGACGTGCAACGACCACTTCTCTTCGCGCGGAGTGCCTGATTCTAGTTCGGGAGAGAGCTCGACCAAAAAATCAGCGAGTACTTGAGATTTCGCACAAGTGCGATTCTTGTATTCAATATCATATTCGCTTAATTCCACTGCCCACTTGGCCAAACGACCTGATTGACTTGGACTGTGCAGAATGGTCCGAAGGGGCTGGTTAGTCAAGACTTCCACGGTGTGGGATTGAAAATACGGGCGTAGTTTCCGAGCCGAGATAACTACGGCGTACGCGAGCTTTTCCAAGGTTGGATAGCGGAGCTCAGCTCCATCGAGACTTTTGCTGACATAGAAAATGGGATGTTGTTCTCCCCTGTCTTCTTTAATGAGTACCCCACTGACCGCCGAGCTGGAGACGGCGATGTACAGATAGAGCGTTTCTCCTTGGTCGGGCTTAGCTAAGACTGGAGGAGTAGCGAGATAGTTTTTGAGCTCCTGGAAGGCAGACTCACACTTCTCATCCCACTCAAACTTTTTGTTGCTGCGAAGCAGCTGGTAAAACGGTAGACATTTGTCGGTAGAGCATGAAATGAATCGGTTGAGGGCGGCAATTCGCCCGGTAAGTCGTTGAACTTCTCGAGTATTTCTTGGAGACGGAAGGTTTGTAATCGCCGAAATCTGTTTCGGATTAGCTTCGATACCCCTCTTGGTGACGAGGTATCCTAGGAATTCCCCCGAAGTTACGCCGAACGAGCACTTTGCTGGATTCAGCTTCATGTTATATCGGTTGAGAACTTCGAAACACTTAGCGAGATGCGAAACGTGATCGGCAGCGTGGGTTGATTTTACCAGCATATCATCGATATATACCTCCATTGTGTGGCCGAGCTGCTCGGCGAACATACGGTTGACAAGGCGCTGGTAGGTCGCACCAGCATTTTTCAAACCAAACGGCATGACCTTGTAACAGTAAGTGCCTTGGTCGGTGATAAATGCTGTCTTCTCTTGATCGTTTTTGTGCATCATTATCTGATTATATCCTGAATAAGCGTC
>NC_025704.1:7910029-7930895 GCF_000633955.1 Camelina sativa
TGCATCATTATCTGATTATATCCTGAATAAGCGTCCATGAACGATAGAAGTTCATTTCCCACAGTTGCCTCGACCAGCTGGTCGATTCTTGGGAGAGGAAAGCTGTCCTTTGGGCATGACTTGTTAAGATCGGTAAAATCGACGCACACCCGCCACTTGCCATTCTTTTTCTTCACAACTACTGGATTACTTAACCAGTCGGGATACTTGACCTCCCTGATGGATCCAGCAGCGAGCAACTTTGTGACCTCCTCGTTTACGGCAGCGGTGCGCTCTAGTCCGAGTTTACGGCGCTTTTGTTTGACCGGTTTGAACGTGGGGTCTACATTGAGCTCGTGGCAGGTTATACTTGGATCGATCCCGGTCATACTGCTCATATTCCACGCGAAGGTGGTGACGTTCTGGCGCAGAAACTTGACGAGCTCGTCCTTGATATCCTCTGGTAGGTCGGCACCGATCCCTACGCAGCGAGTCGCTTCAGAAGGGTCAATGTTCACTTGGGNATTGCTCACAGCGAACGCTTGAGCTTTCTTCGCTTTTTCCAGCTTATCAGCATACTCCTTGTCAAGGTGTTGACGAGGCTCATGATGCTCGTCTTGCGCCTTTTCTTTCCCTTTGGCCGACTTAGAGGTCGGCGGTTCTTGCAGCTNAACGAACCGAGTCACGACAAGTCGTTAGGCCGCCCATAATCATATTAATCCTTCGGCGCGGGGCCGGAGCGTTTGGATCGTCGGCCGGCTCGGGGTTCCTCTTAAGGGTTGGTGCTGGGGGAGGGGGCAGGATCTCTGTGCCGTGCTGTGGGGCGGGAGCTGTATTGTATTGCCTACTTGGGTTCTCGTTCTCAGAGTTAAAAAATTGGTTATCCCTGTGAGCCGTTATTAGTCGTCGCTCGTGTTCGACGTCAACGTGGCCTTCGTTAAACTTATCGAGCAGTACCTGCTGGAGCGTGCGGCATTCTTCAGTGGTATGCCCAGCTCGTTTATGGTAGTCGCAATACTTTTTTCCTCCTTTGCCCGATGGATCCCGGACCCATTTGTTATTCCAGGGTTTCGACGAGGATGCTTGAGGGTCCTGATTGCTCACAGCGAACGCTTGAGCTTTCTTCGCTTTTTCCAGCTTATCAGCATACTCCTTGTCAAGGTGTTGACGAGGCTCATGATGCTCGTCTTGCGCCTTTTCTTTCCCTTTGGCCGACTTAGAGGTCGGCGGTTCTGGCAGCGGTCGGTTCGCTCTCGATGCGCTTTCCTCAGCCAACTCGATGTATTTGTTGGCGCGGTGCAGCGCGTCGTCAAGAGACAGGGGCTCATGGACTATGATGTCTTCCCTAAATCGGGAACCGTGAGCGAGAGCGTTGCGGAGAGCTGATATCACTGTGTCATCAGCGATCGAGAGCTTTGAAACTATTCTTTTGAACCTTTCCATAAAAATCCCGGAGCGACTCGTTGGTTTGTTGGAACATGTTCCACAGATCGGCATTCGAGGCGCCTCGAATCATAAATGTGGAATGGTGTTGTAAGAAGGCGGTCGTCAGCTCGTGGTAGCTTCCGATAGAGTTCGGTGGGAGCCGAGCGAACCATCCCAAAGCTTCGTGAGCTAGGTTCTCGACAAAGAGTTGACAGCAGCCAGCTTCGTATTCCTCTTCACTGAAGTGAGCTCGGCTTATAGCAAAACTCATAGAAGTCAGAAACGGCTTTGGGTCATCCAATCCATTGTACGGAGTGAATTTGAACTTGTTTACGTAACGAACACGAACGCGAGAGATCCTTGCAGTGAACGGCAAGCGCTGGACCTCTTCGAGTACTCGGTCGAGATTGGGGGCCGAGCTCGTTGCCCGGTGAACTCTCGAGGAGAGTTCTTGGACCATCATCTCAAGGCGCCGTATGGTTTCGTCCTTGAGATCTGCGTCGGTTTGTCGGCTCGGCAAAGTTGGGGTCGGCGGGCTTCCGCTTCGTCTCTGCGTTCGGTTTTGGTTCTCGGATGGGACTTCTCTGGGGCGTTCTTCCATGGAGCCTACGATGATCGATGCTGGTGGGCGTCTATGGCTTTCGTAGCGTTCTTCTACGGACAACGTCGCAGGGGGCGGTGGATTTGCGTGCTGATCGCCGGGGTCGTTCTCACTCTGGCGCTCGCTCCTTCGTTGCTGGAGCCTGCTAATTTGATTTTGCGACGCTTCCTGCGCTGCCACAATTGCTTCGAGCCGCTCGTTTGTTCGCGTTTCCTGACCATCGAGTCGATCGAGTATGACTTGCATCAGGTCGTCGAGTCCGCTCCTTTGGACGGGCAAAGCATTGGGGAGAGCGGCATTGGAGCGAGCGGCAGTGTTGGTGAGAGCGGCGCTGAGGAGAGCTGCGGCGTTAGTTACCAACTGGTCGGTGACAGGTCCGGGTCCAACGTTTGTGGCTGCGAGGGGTTCGAGGGGCGCGTCGGGCGCTGGCGGAGGAATCGTGCTCGGCGAGGGGCCTTCGGTTGAGATCGCCGAAGAGGGTTGAGGCAGGACAGTTCGTGTTCTCGTTCGCCCCCATCGCTGCTCCGTCGGCTGCTCCATTGCTTCGTTGAGATCGTCGCTAGGATTCGTCATAGATCTTGAAACTTTGAGGAAGTGAGGACCGTCGGTGTTGATTCGTCAAAAAAGAAGTGTTCTGCTCTGGCCCCACGGTGGGCGCCAATTGTTTGTACTGGGGATTGCACAACACTAAATAAATATCGATTTTTGGGGAAAGAGAAGTTTGTTCTTTTATTAACGATAAGAATTCGAGGTCGTCACTAAAACGAGTCAAGATCGTGCTCGTCAGTTCACATGAGAACTGGCAAGTGAGTCACGACGAGCTCGGAAGCTAATGAGAATTATACAGGAAATAATAACTATGATTAGACACAAAGTTTTGCTCTCGGGGTATTGTACGTGAGTCTGATGCCTATTCTCCAGCGAGTACTGTTGCTTTATATAGCGCACTGTAGACCGAGGGGTTTCTAGGGTTTCCATCATGAATTCCCGAGATTGCCCTTTACGATTTTACTAATGACTTTCATCCAATTTTGTCGGGCCGAAATAGCAACTGTCTTGTCATGTTGGGCCGAGTGGCATATTGGGCGCAGCCCATGTCCAACATCTTTCCTCCGTGATCGTTTCTTCAACGTAAGCTTCACCGACAAACTCGTCTTCGAGCTCCACTGGTACAGCTTCTCCGACGGCGGAGACTCGTGGAAAAAATACAACTCTAACGATTTCTGCGCCAAAATCATCTCAAAAGTTACACACAACGGAGGATTCTTAGTTGGGAGAGGCTCTCCTTTGATCTTGAGTGAGTTTGGGACTGACGAGGGAGGCGGTGACATCAGCGGAAACCGGTATATGAATTGTTTGGTTGCTTGGGCGGCTCAGAATGATTTGGATTGGGCGGTTTGGGCATTAACCGGAGATTATTACTTGAGAAGCGGTAAAACGGATATGGCTGAGACTTATGGTATCTTGAATCCGAATTGGAAAGACGTGAGAAACGCTACTTACTTGCAGAAACTCTCTGGAATCCAACAACCCTTTAGAGGCAAGAACCGTAAATGTTATAAATATTTAAAGATTCTATAATTAGAACATTATAAATCTCTAAATACCGAATCTTGATGTATATGCAGGACCTGGATTACAAACCAAGAACGTTCTCTTCCATCCATCATCTGGACTCTGCGTCACCAATAATCCCTCAGACAGATCACCCACACTTCGATTAGGACCATGCCCTAAAGCCGACACAAGTGCGTTCAACATCAACGAAGGCATTCTTTGGGTCAATAAAATGTGCGTGAAAATTCCAAGCTTTGCTGGACAAAAGGTGGAGCTTGGAGTTGGCACTAACTGTTCTAAGCTGGGACAAATCGCAGCTACCAAGATGCATTGGTCGTTCAAGACAAGTAATGGTTTGTTGCTATGTCTTGACGTGGACGAACGTGACAACAGCGTCGTCGTTAACCCTTGCAAGTGTTTGACTAAGGATGGTTCGTGTGATCCAGCTAGCCAATGGTTCAAAGTTCTTTAAATCTATATATTTTCTATATGTTTTATTCTTGAGATAATGTATTTGTAATCATCAAGACTACGATCGATCGAGCATTTTCATCCTTATATTATATAGTACTTATCCTTGGAAATAAATTTTATAACTCCCCTTGAATCTTTGATGTCAAAGATACTCGAATTAGTATTCACTGCCCAAGTATAAAAGTGTTACATTAGTGGGCTACTGCGATTGAATAACAAATGGGCTGAGAATTGAAGAAGTTGAGGCCCATTATGATCGGTACGCGATATCTAATATTTGTCCACGTGTCAGTCAACTTAGCCACTGAGAAATTTCCAGATTATTTGAGTCATTGAGTCATCTGACTTAAGTTGGAAATTGACCACAGACCAATTAAAAAAAAAAATGATAAGCCTTAGGTTTCAACCCTGCACCGCCGGTGTTTTATCGGCTTCGGTCAGCCGCGCCGGTTTTATCAAGCGGTGCGATTCAACTAAACCGGGAAGAACCGTTCGTCGGATTGGAACGATGGCAATGGCGGCGAGTCCTCTAGAAATCTGCGTTAAAGAATCTATCACCACACCAAACAAGCTCGGAGACTGTTAGCTCTCTCTCTCTCTCTCTCTCTCTCTCTCTCTCTCTCTCTCTCTCTCTCTCTCTCTCTCTCTCTCTCTCTCTCTCTCTCTCTCTCTCTCTCTCTCTCTCTCTCTCTCTCTCTCTCTCTCTCTCTCTCTCTCTCTCTCTCTCTCTCTCTCTCTCTCTCTCTCTCTCTCTCTCTCTCTCTCTCTCTCTCTCTCTCTCTCTCTCTCTCTCTCTCTCTCTCTCTCTCTCTCTCTCTCTCTCTCTCTCTCTCTCTCTCTCTCTCTCTCTCTCTCTCTCTCTCTCTCTCTCTCTCTCTCTCTCTCTCTCTCTCTCTCTCTCTCTCTCTCTCTCTCTCTCTCTCTCTCTCTCTCTCTCTCTCTCTCTCTCTCTCTCTCTCTCTCTCTCGTCGTTAACTTTGAAATGTGGATAATATTAAGCTTCAATTTGATCCCTCTTTCACTCGATTTCTACGTGTTAGCTAAATTGATGCTTAGTTCGTTTATATTGTGGTTAGAAAACTATCCAAACAATTTCGAATTGTGTTTGTTATTTACTTCAACTTAGGCTAGTGGATAGTGGTTTTTGGTTTTTGTTTTTTCTCAGTGAGTTGATTATATTGCATAATTATGTTGATAGGTCCTTTTTGCCAAAGGGTGTTGCTGACTATGGAGGAGAAGCATGTCCCTTATGACATGAAAATGGTGGATTTGAGTAACAAGCCGGAATGGTCAATACTCTTTGAGATTCCTTCATGATTCTTGATTAACGGCAGTGATTGATTTCCTTGTAGTATTTTTCTTAATGTGTTGTTGTCTTCTTGTTTTTGATGTTTATAGGTTCTTGAAAATTAGTCAAGAAGGTAAAGTACCAGTGGTGAAGTTTGATGAGAAATGGGTTCCAGATTCCGATGTTATAACACAAGCTTTGGAAGACAAGTTTCCTGAACCTCCTCTTGCTACCCCACCTGAAAAGGCTTCAGTGTAAGCCAATCCTTCTTTTTGTTTTCTCTGGTGTACTTGTTATAGTGCATACTCTGCATACTACTTCCAGTTAAGAATTTGCGTTTAATCTATGTTTATGTGTGCAGTGGGTCGAAGATCTTTTCCACATTTATCGGTTTTCTCAAGAGCAAAGATTCAGGAGATGGAACTGAGCAAGTTTTCTTGGATGAGCTTAGTACATTCAACGATCATATCAAGGAAAATGTAAGCTATTTTCTTTTGTAGTTCTTGATCTCTTTCATTGACTAGTCTTCGATTATGAGCAAAAACATAATATTTACCACTCTATCTTCCTTAACTGTGAAAGGGACCGTTCATAAACGGAGAGAAGATTTCAGCAGCAGATTTGTCCTTGGCACCAAAGTTATACCACATGAAGATTGCATTGGGACATTACAAGAACTGGTCTGTTCCAGATTCACTTTCTTTCGTTATATCCTACATGGAGGTAACTGTCTGAAAAAACCGCATTCTCTTTCGATCATATCTTTTTTTCCATTTCGTTTAACCAACCGAGCTATAATGGGATTTACAGAATGTTTTCTCGAGGGAATCGTTCGTGAACACACAAGCGCAAACAGAGGATGTAATTGCTGGTTGGAGACCAAAGGTGATGGGTTAAGGAGCTATATATAGAAGTTGGACCATAAGAGATCATCATCATCATCTTCTTTCTCTTTTACTAAATGTAAAAACGTAATAATCAAATCTTCTTCAAGACTTTAAATGTTATCTATAACTATCTTTTCTTTTTAATAAAAGGAAGTACATAACATTGTTTTGGTAGACTTTATAATTTTAATAAATGGTTATAAATGGTTACAAATAGGTTATACATAAGTTATAAATTAATCCATATATTAATTGGTTACAAGTTGATAGTTCATATATTAATGGTAAAAAATAAAACCTTAATTGTAACTGAAAATCTTAAACGAGATATTCCAAATCTGACCTAACATCCTTCCAAGCTTTTAATATAAATCAATGTCTTTAAAACTGGACCGGAAGGTGAACCGGAAGTCTTTCGGGCCACTGGGTCAACAAGTCGGACCGATTGAATTACGGGTCAATTAGTTTATTAGTTTGATTACATTTTATGAATATAACATCTACTTTTCTATAAATATATGAATAAAACATACATAATTAAGTACTAAACAACTAAAATTAAACTTTTAAATGATTAGATAAAATAACTAATTGATTCTTTTATAAATAACAACATTTATTTATAATTTGGTTTAAGTTTAAAGTGTGACCAAAATAAAATATTTTAATTTGAGACCGACAACCTGATCCGACCCGCCGGTTCACGGGATTTTAGCGAGGTTTTATGGTTTTTTGCGGGTTTTATTTGTTAGGTTTTTAGTGGTTACCCGAACCGGAATACCTATCGGGTTGTGGTTGGATCGAACCGACCGGCCGGCTCGGTCTTGGTTAAAAAACATTGATATAAATCATTCAGATCTCCATTCACCAAAATCCATCTCTCATATTCATACAAAAAAATAATTATAACAATCGTTTCTCAGTTTACAATGCTAAACGTCTTATAAGTTATATTTTATTTTGAAATTATAATAAAAATAAAAGAAACTTTAACCCATGCTCTAGCACGGGTCCAGTAAGCTATTATAATACACATACATTACTTATATTGTGTCACAGTGAGTGAAGCTTGCATATAAGTTTTGAATGTACCGACCAAATTGACTGTCACAAATTGGCACCGATGTTGTTGATAATGTTTGCAAATAGACCATTAAAGACAGATATAATTACAGAATTGCCCTTCCGTCATCCATTCATTCCCTCCTCCTTGCTTAAACCCCATTTTCCTCAGCAGCTTATCTCTTTTTTTTCCCTGGGAATTTCAAATTTTTGTTCTCGTCGCCCCCAGATTTTCTCGGGAATCTGTCGGGTGAAATCTGCCATGATTCTCCAAACGGCTTTATCTCTACCCACACCTACTTCTACTACTACTAGTAGTATTCTGTTTTCTCGCAGCTCTCCTCACCAGCTCAACACTCTCTTCTTCACTAACCGACGCCGTCGATTAATTTCCCCGTCCCGCTTAAATTCAAGTTTCTCGAAACGTAGATTCTCTTTCTCTGGTACGAAATCTGTTTCCTTATGGCTTTCGTTGCTTATAGTCGTCGTATGTACGAAATCTGTTCTTCAATTCAATTTCAGTAGTAGTTTACTCGGAATTTCCTCTTTTGTATTTTAGTTGCTGCGTCAGGAAATGATGTGTTTACTTCACCCGAGACATCCAAGACCTTTGATTTTTCCTCGGAGGAGAAAATATACAATTGGTAAATTTTTAATTCTGCTGATGGTTTTGGAATTATGAGTTTGGATATCCGTAATGTACATGGACTTTTGTGATTTTTATCCTTATGAGATTTGGGATTTGGGCATTTTTTAGGTGGGAGTCGCAAGGGTACTTCAAACCAAGTTTTGACAAAGGAGGCAGCCCTTTTGTGATACCAATGCCACCTCCTAATGTTACTGGTTCTCTCCACATGGGCCATGCTATGTTTGTCACTCTTGAGGTTGTTGGAATCCGTATTCAGATAATTCACAGTCATTTTGGGTATTCCATTTTATGTTCCTATTTTCATTTAAGCCTCCTCCTAGTTTGTTCCTCTTGCTTTTACCTCGTATATGTATGCATCTATGTGCAGTTTTTTAGGCACTTCCACTGTTTTTAAGTTGGTTTGAAAGATTATTTGGTAATGCCATTTTTTTGTGTGTGCATTAGCTGTGTTAGGCTATGGTTTTGCTATTCTCATCACATTTTGTTTTGTTTTGTTTTGACAGGATATTATGGTTCGATACAATAGGATGAAAGGTAGGCCAACACTTTGGCTTCCTGGGACCGATCATGCTGGTATTGCCACTCAGGTTCATTTTCCAGTTCATTGTTCAAGTTTTGCGTGGTATTTCTTTTACGTGTGTTTTCTTGGTGCTCACTATGATTTCTTACATCTTGCTTCTTCCTAATCCATTGAACTCTTTCCTACACCAATCTCCCACATTTTATTTATTAAAATGTCCCTTTCTTGTAGAGTATAGTTATATAATATTTTCATTGTTTGGTGAACCTACTATATTTTTTACAGTTGGTCGTGGAAAAGATGCTAGCGTCAGAAGGCATTAAGAGGGTGGATTTAGGTAGAGATGAGTTTACCAAAAGAGTCTGGGAATGGAAGAAGAAGTATGCTATCTAATCACTGCTATGAATTAATTCAAAAGATCTAATTTCAAAAAAAATTGTCTGGCGGTGTTTCCATTCTTCTAACAAGTGATAAGTTACCGATTGTCTAGAAAGATATGCAGTATTTTAAGCAAGAAAAGATTCCTATACATTTCTTTTATTTGAGTAAAATGATGGTCCTATACCATTCCAAAGGCCAATGCTTTCATTAAATGATAAAATCCCCTGTATTTGTATCTGATACATTAAGGGTTTTGTGTGGCTTTTCTCAGGTATGGCGGAACCATCACAAATCAGATTAAAAGACTGGGCGCTTCTTGTGATTGGAGTAGAGAGCGCTTCACTCTTGATGAGCAATTGAGTCGTAAGGCATCTTTCTATAGTATCCATATCTTCTAGATGGGGATTCTTAATTTGACCAAATATGATTTTAAGTAAAAATACTATCCAGTTTTTAGGTGGTTCATAAAGTTTCTCGTCGCTCTTATTTTTACACCTTGAATTTATACTGTATATTCTTTGATTCTCTTTTACCCGCAATTTGTAGGAGCTGTGGTCGAGGCTTTTGTGAAGCTTCATGACAAGGGGTTGATATATCAAGGTACACTAATTTTTATTTTGGTTTCTGTTGTCTTAGATTTAAGTATAGATGTGCTATACTCATTACGACGTTTGATGATCGTGGCATAATGTTTTTCCAGGATCTTACATGGTCAACTGGTCCCCTAATTTACAGACTGCTGTTTCGGACTTGGTGTGTGATGCATCTTATCTGACACTCTTGTTTGATTACTTTTTTTCTTTCTAGAAGTGACTGTATTGTTCTTACCAGGAAGTAGAATATTCAGAGGAACCTGGGTTTCTATACCATATTAAATACCGTGTAGCTGGAAGGTACTGTCCTTTACTTTTCCTTCGATGGACCCTTATATATAGCAAAATTATGTGAAAAGATAACGTTGGGTCTGTAAGAGTTCCTTCGGCAGTAGTTAACCTTGAATTGTGCTAGTAAATTTTCTTGGAAGATTAGTGACTACCTTTGTTCTGTTTATGGAAATGGCTTATCTGATATTTTCTTGTACAGTCCTGATTTTCTTACTATAGCGACGACTCGTCCAGAGACATTGTTTGGTGACGTGGCCCTTGCCGTGCATCCTGAGGTTGGTGGTGAATTTTGTTTATTTCAATTGATATTAGGATATCGGGAATCAAAGATGGGACTATCAAAGTGTGTTTGACGTTTCAAGTTTTGAGTATTGTTTGAGGATTAATTTTGTGAAATGTATTTGGCATCTGCCAGGATGATCGTTATGCAAAGTATGTTGGTGAGACAGCAATTGTACCTATGACATATGGTCGTCATGTGCCAATTATTTCTGATAAGGTAAACTCAGATATACTGCTAGTGCACTCCTTTCGATGTCTTTTAAGATCAAATATCTCTTTCTAAGTTCAACAAGGAAAAGGCTGCAGTTGTTTTTCTTTGCTATTTTTCATGCTTTTCTCATCAGTACTTTTTGCTGGGAAACTTCTAAGTTCTAGTGTTCTAGTTGATCCAAGAACACTAGAACAAGAAACTGAAGTTATCTCATAGTATTTCCAATGGGATAACTTCTAAGCAAGAAACTGAAGTTATCTCGTAGTATTTCCTATGCTGTTCTTCATGCAATTCTCATCAGTATTTTTTTTGTACCGTGGCAGTATGTTGATAAGGATTTTGGTACTGGTGTTCTGAAGATAAGTCCTGGGCATGATCACAATGATTATCTTCTTGCAAGAAAGCTAGGTCTCCCCATTCTGAATGTGATGAACAAGGATGCAACACTAAATGACGTTGCTGGCTTGTTTTGGTAACATTTTGTTTTAAACTTATATGTTAGCTGCATTCAACATTATGAAATGGAATGCCCTTAGGTTACATCTTAACGTCCTTGGTGCCTTAACATACATCGTATTTTCAGTGGCCTTGACCGGTTTGAGGTGAGGGAGAAACTATGGGCAGATCTTGAGGAGACAGGTTTAGCTGTTAAGAAGGAGCCTCATACTTTACGAGTTCCAAGATCTCAACGTGGTGGAGAAGTATTTTTCTACTAACCCAGTAGTATTATTATTCCAGTTCTTTAGAAGTTCTTTTATTTTCTCATGCATGGTTTAACTGGTTTTAGGTTATTGAGCCACTTGTAAGCAAACAATGGTTTGTCCACATGGATCCTTTAGCTGAGAAGGCTCTTCTTGCTGTAGAGAACAAAGAACTTACCATCATACCTGAGAGATTTGAGAAGGTATGCAAGCGACCTGTTGTGTGTTATTAGTTACTGAGCTGGTATCTGTTTTGTCCTCTCAGTTTGGCATATTCGATTTTTGACTGTATACACTGCTTACTTCTGCCTTTGCTTATATATCCTGTCACTCCTTGCAGATATACAATCACTGGCTGACAAATATTAAGGATTGGTGCATAAGCCGGCAGCTGTGGTGGGGGCATCGCATACCAGTTTGGTATGTGGTTGGAAAGGATTGCGAAGAGGACTACATAGTTGCTAAAAATGCTGAAGAAGCCCTTGAGAAAGCCCATGAGAAGTATGGAAAAGATGTTGAAATATATCAGGATCCAGATGTTCTTGACACCTGGTTTTCCAGGTTAGTTTCTCAGTTAGATTTATTTGGAGATTACTTTTCTTCTGTGTGTCACTGGTATTAAAATATTCTATAGTTTATTATGTGAAAGTTTCACACAATGGATTAGTGCTTTACCTTTAAAGAATATATCTGCAGCTGAACATATTTTCCTGATTTTGCAAGAACTTCTTATATACTTGACCTAAGATGTTTTCTTCTGCAGCTCACTGTGGCCATTTAGCACTCTTGGCTGGCCTGATGTATCAGCGAAGGATTTCAGTAACTTCTACCCTACGAATATGTTAGAAACAGGGTATATTCTTTTCTTTCTTGTCGATTAGAAAAACATGGCTGCTACTATCAGGGCTAGTGTTAATGGTAGACCCTACACTAGTAAGGAAAAAATTTAGGACCTGTTACCAAGAACTGATGTCTAAATTAAGTACATCGCGTAAAGAAAATGCGCTTTAGTTGCAGTTTGCGTCTTTGAAACTCCCAATACTTCCTTTACATAACTATTGTCATTGTCCTTTTGTTTGGACAGGCATGACATACTATTTTTCTGGGTAGCAAGAATGGTTATGATGGGAATAGAATTTACAGGGACCGTTCCATTTTCTCATGTCTATCTTCACGGACTTATACGGGACTCTCAAGTAAGTTTAGTGTTTTTTTTTTTCTTTTTCTTTTCGAGATGAGGTAACTACTCAAACCTTGATCATTGAGGCTTTTCACATCATTATCTCTCACTTCTTCCTTTATGCTATTTAAATGTTAAGTGACTTCTAGGATTTCTATAGGGGAAACTTGTATTCAAGTTCTGTATATCTCTATTTAGTTAACCAGATTATTTGAAATGATCAGGGGAGAAAAATGTCAAAATCTCTGGGGAATGTGATTGATCCGCTTGACACAATCAAAGATTTTGGCACTGACGCTCTGAGATTTACGATCGCACTAGGAACTGCTGGTCAGGTTTGATCTCTACGGTGTTGAGGCAGCTGAACCACAATTTTTTAGGGGTTTACATTAAGATATCATATTTATGTCTATATTACTTTCTATGTTTTCCCCTTTACCTTTTTGTTAGGATCTGAACTTATCTACTGAGAGATTAACTGCAAATAAAGCATTTACCAACAAACTGTGGAATGCTGGAAAGTTTGTGCTGCATAGTCTCCCTAGTTTAAGTGATACATCTGCTTGGGAGAATTTGCTGGCCCTCAAGGTTTGCTTGCTTTTCCATCTCCACTCGAAAGTATAGGGAACTGTGGTACAATTTTCCTTTTAGTGACAGACTAAGTATGATATAAAGTCGAATATCATATAATAAGCGTTTAAGACTATCTTTTTTTGTGTCAAGAAGGGTTCATGGACCATAAAAGTCTCAGAAAAAAAAACGAGGTAGCTTTCAATATAGGAGATTCGTCAGACCCTCTTTCATGGAGTTTTTCCTTTTGCATACCTTTTGCCATAACTTAAAACAATTGTAGAATCGCATCACAAATGATAAGCTACCTTAGGCTGCTCACTTACCATAGAGTTGTTGTGATATTTCACAATGTTTATAGTGAAAAATTTCTAACCATTAGCTTCTTTTCTTTTGACAGTTGGACAAAGAGGAAACCTTACTTAGTTTACCCTTGCCTGAATGTTGGGCGGTATAACATCGTAATCCTGAAGTTATCAAAAAGTATCAATCTGCCTACCAGTCTACCACCTTATATTCCTTTTGCATTATTATCAGGTGTCAAAACTCCATATTCTCATTGACTCCGTCACAGCAAGCTATGAGAAGTTGTTCTTTGGGGATGTAGGAAGAGAAACATATGATTTCTTTTGGAGTGACTTTGCTGATTGGTATCACTACGTGAACTCTTAACAACCAATACATGTTTCTTGGACTTAATTGACTGACTAGTCTACTCTATAGGTATATTGAAGCCAGCAAATCTCGACTGTATGGATCTGGAGGCAATTCAGTTTCTCTAGCTTCTCAGGCAGTTTTGTTATATGTCTTCGAGAATATACTTAAGCTGTTACATCCATTTATGCCGTTTGTAACCGAGGATCTATGGCAGGTAACATGCTCTCAGTTTTGCTATCTGTGTATTTCATTTCTACATTAGTTGGCCTTTCACCATTTACTTGGCCAACTGCACTGGGGCTGATTTTTCCTTATACCTAAGAGTTTTTGTATGCTAATTGGACGATTTTTAACCAATGGATGCTTAAGCTGTTGTCTTTGAGTTTTCTTTGGTACTGTTGCTTTGTTTCTGAGGATGATGTAAAAGGACTGAAAACTTAGTTATATGTGGTTCCTACTTTGGTACTGCTATCAAAAATGATTTCAGCTTCACGAAACTAGATTCTAAATGCATTTGTGTTTGCAGGCACTTCCCTACAGGAAAGAAGCGCTCATTGTGTCTCCATGGCCACAAAATTCACTTCCAAGGAATGTTGAATCAATAAAAAGATTTGAGAATTTACAAGCTCTGGTCAGTGTGAATTTCTGCCTTTATATATTCTGCTAACCTCCAACAGAACCATACCTAAAGAATTCATAATCAGAAGTTCAGAAGATGTTGACACACTGCATGTTAAATCACACAGACTAGAGCAATTCGAAATGCACGAGCAGAGTATACAGTGGAACCGGTAAAGCGTATATCTGCCGCAGTTGTTGGAAGTGCAGAAGTTATTGAATATATTTCGGTCAGTATATTGTTTCTTCCTACTAGTTAATTTATCTTACGAAGAAAGGTTTATTGATTTGCCTAGTGTATCCTTATTAAAAGCTGCGCCTTTTGTGTTGCTGCAGAAAGAGAAGGAGGTGTTAGCTCTTCTATCAAGGCTTGACTTAAACAACGTCCATTTTACCAATGTCCCTCCTGGTATAATAATCTTTAATCCAATCTGCTCTCTTCGTTTCATCTTATCTCAATTATTTACATTTTTGCGGGATCCGGCTTCAACTCGTGGTCAAAACAAAACTCTACTGGTTGGTTCTTCAGGTGATGCAAATCTCTCAGTCCACCTTGTAGCCAGTGAAGGACTAGAGGCATATCTACCTCTTGCCGCCATGGTTGATATATCTTCTGAAGTCCAACGCATATCCAAACGTCTGTCCAAGATGCAAACTGAATACGACGCCCTCGTAACTCGCCTCAGTTCACCGAAGGTACCCCATTACCATGAAAAGAATCTTCAAAACACTTGTTAGATTTTGTTTCTAATGAAGTAGCGGTGCTGGGTTTTAAACTGTTTGTCTTACATGATTTTGAAACACGGTAGTTTGTGGAGAAAGCTCCAGAAGAAGTGGTGAGAGGTGTAAAGGAGCAAGCAGAAGAATTAGAAGAGAAGATAAAGCTGACCAAAGCTAGGCTTGATCTTCTCAAGTCTACTTCTTTAGTGTCTCAGTAAATTAAAAAATCTCTCAGGTAATTATTATATACTCTCGCGTTTTGACCCGGCACATAACTTTTAGTGATGATCGATCATTTGAAGCTCTCTGAGGCTATTTGTCCATTAAATTTTACCCATAACTACAATTAATTTTTCCTTTTTTTAGGGACCCCAAATTTAGCTTCAAAATCTACCCCCAGAAATAATCAATTGTCAACTTTTTTATTAGTGTCCTACTGTCGGGTCCATTAATGCCTAAAAGCATGAACAGTATTCAAGCAAAACGTGGGTAATTTTAGTATTTTGTTAGTTGTACTACTGCTACAATTGTATTTAATTTTATATAGCTTCTTCACCAACAAAAAAAATATGTGTATTAAAAAACTTTCAACAACTCATTAGGTGTATTCAGATTGGTTTGGTTAGGCTCAAAAAGTTGTATTAGGAAAATTGTAGAAGGGTTTGTTCTTAATTTGGTTTAGTGTAATGCAGTTTTCATTTGGTAAAAGAGAAAATTAAAAAAAAAAAAAGACAGGAAAAAAATAACCCCATACCTAAAAGCAAAAGAGGCAATCCTCACTTTAAAAGATTTTTTTCCTTTTTCCTTTTTTTATGTTTCTTTTGACAGCCAATTCATGATTCATCATCACGCTTTCTCTTTTTGGTCTTTCAACAATTTCCTAAATTCAACTTTCGGAAAGAAAATAAATAAATCGTTGATCACATAACCAACCGTGAACCAAGTCACTATCGTAATGATGATTATTGAAGTTTTCTAGTATAATACAAACACTCAACATTATTGTTTGGAAAATTACTCCACTTACCACTCATTAACATCTGAATTACTCCACTTACCACTCATTAACATCTACTCCCTCCGTTTCAAAATATAAGATGTTTTGGAGAAGTTTGTTGTTTCATAATATAGGATGTTTTCAAATTTCAATGCAACTTTTAGATTAATTTAGTATTTTATATTATGCAGTATTGTTTCTGATTGGTTGAACTTGTTAAAAGTAAAGACTTCTTAATCTGCGTGCTTTGATTAAAACATCCTATATTTTGAAACGGAGGGAGTACAACCGAAGCTCTCTCTCAGGAAATCGAAGTTGTTGAGGTAGAAAAACTTGTTCCGGTTTAGTTTTTAATTTCGGTTCATATCAAAACCAACGTTAAAGTAGACAAAGACAGCGTAGTTAGCGCATGTTACCCGACAACATCATTCTCACTCTCTCTTCTCTTCTCTTCTCTTCTCTTCTCTCTCTCATCTCTTCTCTCATCGAAGGAAGCAGAGGAGCCAAAATCAATGGCGGCCAACACATTCGCGACGAAGCTAAGCAGAAACACAAACAGAATCACAGTAATCTTGGTCTACGCATTCCTCGAATGGCTTCTCATGTTCTTTATCTTTCTCAATTCCCTTTTCACTTACTTTATCGTCAGATTCGCTTCTTTCTTCGGCCTTAAGCAAGTTTGCCTTCTCTGCCCTAAGCTAGATCGACTCTTCGAACGAAACTCAGAGAATAGATTCACTTACTACAGAGAGCTTTTATGTCAAAGTCACGTCGCGGAGCTTGCTAGTCTCAGTTTTTGCAAAACTCACGGGAAAACATCCGAGTCGGGGAACTTGTGCTCAGATTGCTCAAATCGCGAAGAAGAAAGGAGCAACATTGGTTTAGGGTTTTGCACATGTTGTCAGAAGAGCTTGGCTGAAAAACCCTACCCTAATTACTTGCTTATCAAGTCATCAATTTGGGGGAAAACTCTGGGAAGGGATAGAGAAAACGGAGGATTGATCTTAGAGATGATCGATGATGAGAAATTTTTTGGAGATGGGTTTGACATAGAGAGAGAATCATATCCTTCAGAGTTCTTCAGAAGTAAAGCAGAAGCAGAAGGGAAAAGAGAAGAGCAGCAGCAAAATGGTGAAGTGATTTCAGATGTTGAGAGTTATGGTTTAAGCTTGAGAGAAGTGTCTGAGGAGGATGGGTTAAGATCTATCATCAGCAATATTAATTCTCCCGGGAACGAAGAGGAGATCCCTGAAGCTAAATCAAGGGTTTCAGAAGATGAACAAAGGGATGATGACACTGGCAATGTTGAGACACATGGGGAAGATCAAGTTTCAGGTAAGAGTGAGAATTCATAAACCCAAAGTCTGAACATTTATTTTTGTTTGTCACATAGGTTTTAAAGATTCCTCAATTTTGTGATTACACAACAGTTCAAGTGGAAGAAAAAGAAGAAGAAGAAGGAGCAGATTTGTTGGCTGACCAGTTTGAGAGCAAGAACTTCACTGGTAAGCAAAACGAATGAAGCTTTTGTTATCGAATATATAGCAGGTCTTGTGCAGCTTTAATTCTGAATATATAGAGTTTTTTTCTTTCATAGGTAGCCAAAATGAAGAAGGTGAAGAAAAGACTAAGGAGCTTGATCCGGAAACTCCAACATCAGTCAGTACTTTCAACAAGAAACTTCTTTTTCTTGCCAGAAATGAGTATGCAGGTGATGAAAGTGTATTAGTGAATGAGATGGACGGTGGTGATCCTTTAAAGACTATTGAAAGGCTGAGAGAGACTGTGAGAGCAGAACAAGAGGCACTGAGAGATTTATATGCAGAGCTGGAAGAAGAAAGAAGCGCGTCTGCAATATCCGCTAACCAAACAATGGCGATGATCACGAGGCTACAAGAAGAGAAAGCGAAAGTTCAGATGGAGGCTTTGCAGTATCAGAGAATGATGGAGGAACAAGCCGAGTATGATCAAGAAGCCTTGCAGCTGTTAAATCATTTGATGGTGAAACGAGAGAAAGAGAAGGAACAACTCCAGAGAGAACTTGAGGTTTACAGAGAGAAGCTTTTGGAGTATGAATCGAAAGCTACAAACAAAATCACAATTACAAAAAACAGTGGTGAGGCTTCTGATGATGGTAGTAATGATGAGAAAAAGGAGGAGAATGGAGAAGAGGATACTTCTTCTGAGACGGATGTGGATTTGGAGAAGATAACATTGGATTGTGTACAACATATGAGCATCCTTGGTGAATCTTTATCAGAGTTTGAAGAAGAGAGGCTAGTGATTTTGGATCAGCTTAGAGTGTTAGAGGACAGGCTAGTAACAATGCAGGACAATGATCAGTCAGCTGAGGATCCAAAATTTCACGGAGAATATAGCAATAGTTATGATCAAGAAGAGAGATATAGTGAACATGAAGGACAAACAATGGCATCAATGGCAAAGAGTTTGCTACCTCTTCTAGACGCAGCAGAGAATGAATCAGAAGACGAGTATCAAGAACTAGCGGAGTCCGTTGAAAAGAACTTTGGTTCGGAAAGCGAGAAGCTAGAGATCATCAAACAAGTTGATAGTGTCTATGAGAGGTTACAGGTGCTGGAAACAGATGGAGAGTTTCTGAAAAACTGTATGAGTTCGGCTAAGAAAGGTGACAAAGGAACAGATATTCTCAAAGATATTTTGCAACATCTCCGTGATCTTAGAACCATTGAACTAACTGACACAGTCGAGAACCAGACGACACAGGAAGATTGATGGTTATTTTACAAGAATTATGAACTCTTTTTCACCATTATTTATTCAGACAGGTTTCAAGAACTGGAATCAATGTCTTGCACTGCTCAATGGAGAGGATCTGAGGATTACAGAAATTCTCAGATGTTTCTTGTTTGTGTTTTGTTGTTGTTGTTTGGAGTAGCTAAAGGATTCTCACTCGTCCAAATATTGGATTTGTATCTGTCATGTAAATTGTATTGTGTTTCTTGTAGTTTATGAGAGTTTTCAGTTCCAAATAAGTGGGGAACTAATTATTTTTAAAAGTAAATGACATGTTCAACAGATTAGTTTCAATGGCACATACAGACAAGTGGTTCATTCTACAACATTATAAACACTTTGTAAGAGATTGCAGAAGACAAATTGCTAGAAAACAGAATTGTAACAATATATATGAATTAAGACCATTTGCCTCGTTATAATATTGCACTCATTTCGCAAAAAGCCCATCATCGTTCATAACTTCATTTTGCTAAACAAGCCGTAGGCCTTTAATGTCTGAACATCAGACATTAATGTATAGTTCGGCCTTAAGACATTGGTGGCCAAGCGAGTTCCACTTATGAGACATGGTTTTATAAATTAAAAAAAAATTTCACTGAAGCAAAATACAGATTTTAAAGAACATGGGCTAGAAAAAAGATTTGCATTTCCTTAAAGTGTCATTTGTTTAGTCTAACTAAGTACATTACTGGTAACATATCTAATACAATATATAACTACAAGCACCATGACACATGGGTGCAATGATCAATCTCGTTATAAATAAAAGACCCCTCCAAAAAGGAAGAACATGTAAAGTGGAAGTTGTTATGCTATATATTCTTATGACTTGTATAGAATTCTATGTCACCTACAATAGTTAGAAAAAAGTGAAAATATAAACAAATTAAGTCAAGAACCTGAAAATATGTCATCATAACATACCTAGAAATAGAATTATGTTAACTTCCCAAGGTGCAGTTGTTTAGTTTACTTTAATCAAGTAACCCTTAATTTAATTAAACTTAAAATGCAATTCCTCTTTTGTCAATCAAAACTCAAAAGAGTGGTTCTATGACATGTATAAAAAAAAATCAACATACTGTAATGATTTAGTATAAATTTCCATTAATGTTTTCTTTTTGTCTCACGAAATGTATTTAATTCCGAGCTAGGAAACCGTAAAAATAAACTTCAGCTAATGAATAGACTTTTAAATGATTTCATGCATACTGATTGAACATAACATATGCTTAAGAGTTGCCGTATAAACAAACACCAGATTGCTTCAAGTAGAAAAAAGTAGAATAATGTTGATTTTGCATAAAACGTCATGATGATTATATTTTAGGAAGATAAAGGCATATCATTTTTAGTCTCTCATCTCATGTGTTCCTTACCATTGGTCACATGCTCAATTGACTTTTGCATTCCTAATGAATAATGATAAGATGTAATTAAAGAAAAAAATCTAGTAGGTATCATGAAAGAAAAGATGATGATAATAATAGTTTCTATGCCATGGTTATGTTTCTTTTGGAGTGAGTAAATGAAGTGTATAGTTTTCTTACCAACAACTTCATGTACAAAACAAATCATTGAACTATACCAAACATTTTCTATATAAAAAAGTTATGCCAAGCTGTGATTTTAATCTTTTATTAGATTTATTTTCTTATGAATACGCATTTATATACCAACCGTGTTTTTCAAATGTGAGCAATATAATAAAATTGTGAAATACGCCGAACGTTGACAAAATAAAAAAGGAAGGTTGGCGGAAGAATAAGAGCCGTAGTAGATCTCTCTCTCACTTTTGTAGCAGCAAAGCAATGATATGAACAACAACAACAACAACAACAACAACAACAACAGCCGTGACGGTAGTAGTTTCACTGTCAGTTTGATTGGACTGCTAAAGATGAAGTGTGTAGGGTCATTTTCGTCATTGTACCAACCTTCACGTTCTTTACTTTTTTTTTATATTTATTTTTTAAAATAATTTAACGAAGTTAAGAAATTATTAGTGGGGTTTCTTTTTTTTTTTTTGCTTTTTCTATACATCGGATCGGTAGGAGAATCCTACTCTTATTTTAATATTTTACAATATATATATATATATTTTTTTTTTAAAAGGAAAAAAAGAGGGGAGTAGTGAGGCCACTCTGGAGACAGACAAGTAAACCACACCTGCCATTATCATTCCTCCGTTACTTCTCTTTTACTTGGATCCTTCCTTCCCCCTTTTTTCCTCATTTCCACCGATTCGAATCATTTGTCTCTCTCTCTTTCTTGATCTGTGATTTCCAGAAAAAAATAATTGAGAACCTAATTTCAATACAACAATATCGATCGAATTTGTAATCGATCAACTGAGCGCGGCGGTGGTGACGACGATCAGCGGCTATGGCTTCCAAAACTAAGTAAGAGACTCTTCTTCTTTGTTTTTTTTTTTTTTTTTTTTTT